>NC_084623.1:13115745-13415745 GCF_033978795.1 Nerophis ophidion
TCTCCCTGTGTGCTGTTTTCCCTCAGCTGCGGCTGATTGGCACTTGGCCACACCTGGTGTCAATCAGCCCGATTCTATTTTACCTGCTTTGTTCCTCCAGTCAGTGCTGGATTATTGTCGTTGCTACCTGTCGTGTCGTATCATATCTTTTCTATGCAGCGTTGCGGTAAGCTATATTCGATAGTAGTTTGTGGCTTATTTTCTTTAGTTCCCTGCTTCCGAGTTTTTTTTCTTATTACAAGAAAGACTTCTGTTTTCCTGCTAGATACCTGTTAGCTTCTACGCTAGACCTTTTTGTTTGTTACCCACCCACGTGCGCGCCTTGTTGGTTTTTGTCTTAGTGTTTTAAATTAAACCATGTTTTCTCACTCCATGCCTGCCTCTATCTCTGCATCTTGGGGTTTGTCAACAACTAACTTTGACAATTTTATTCTGTTTTTATTTACAATTTACACAACATGCCAACTTCACTGGTTTTGGGATTTTTAATAATAAACAGTGTGATATCTTTACAACAGCACATGATCGTGTGTGCAGCCCCGGTTTATTCCGTGTTTTTCGGAAGCTTAACTAAGACATTTTTATAAGAAGCATAAACTTTGACCTTCCCCTCAGATCACCTCCTTTAGTCTGAAAGGCAAAGAATCGGCCCTTAAGAGGGTCGTTTACAGCGGGGCAGATATTTAACATCGCAGGGGAAAAAAAAAACAAAAAACACTTTCAGACGTCCACCGGTATTTAATGCGAGTTAATTTGCTTCACCTTCAGCTGACACTTTAATCTCCTTTAATAAATGGAAACAATGGCAGCAGGAGGGTGACGTTATGCCTGCAGCTCCACTGGAGGCCCCCAGGGATACAGTAAATGAAGAGAGGCAAGGGCCACAAAGAGGCCTTTCATCCACAAGACAATATCAGAGCTGTCAATTAGTACGGAGAAGATTATAGTCCAGGGTGCCGGCGCTCATTGTTAACACTTTTGGAAACTTTTGCCCACTCACACACACACACACACACACACACACACACAAAAACCGAGTGGTACTCGTCCTCGTTTTCAGCTTATTCCAAGCACAGGCATGTTATAATCCACGTGATGGGGCTTTAGTTGTAACAACCTGGTTTTAAGTGAACTTCGTGAACCAGCTGAAAAGTATACTGGAGTTGTAAGAGGCTTGCATTCTTTTTATTTTTTTTCATTTGGAAGACGGGTTTTAATGGGAATTTAAAGGCCTGCTGAAACCCACCACACAGTCTGATAGTTTATATATCAATGATGAAATATTAACATTGCAACACATGCCAATACGGCCTTTTCAGTTGACTAAATTACAATTTTTAATTTCCCGGGAGTTTTTTGTTGAAAACGTAGCAGACTGTTAGGGAAATATGAGCGCTGCGCACACACACAGCTAAAAGTCGTCTGCTTTAACCGCATAATTACACAGTATTTTGGACATCTGTGTTGCTGAATCTTTTGCAATTTGTTCAATTAATAATGGAGGAGTCAAAGTAGAAAGATGGAGTTGGGAAGCTTTAGCCTTTAGCCACACAAACACACGGTGATTCCTTGTTTAAAATTCCCGGAGGTGAAACCTTACTATGGATCAGAGCGGTTAAGCGGACATGGATCCCGACCGAATGTCAAACAGCAGTTTTTGGTGGGAAAATTGTGGTAAAAAGTCGCCACTTACCGGAGATCAGCTGAGCTTGTGCCGTCCATAAAGCTGCCGTTGACTTCCTTCAGAGAGTGGCCTCAAGACACCCGTGGACACACCCCTCCGACTATTAGGTACTATTAATCTCACTAAAACACTAGCAACACGATAGAAAGATAAGGTATTTCCCAGAATTATCCTAGTAAATGTGTCTAAAAACATCAGAATTTTTTTTTAACTTGATTTTTTTTTTTTTTTTCTAGTCCGTCACTATCAATATCCTCAAACACGAATCTTTCATCCTCGCTCAAATTCAATCAATCAATCAATCAATGTTTATTTATATAGCCCCAAATCACAAATGTCTCAAAGGACTGCACAAATCATTACGACTACAACATCCTCGGAAGAACCCACAAAAGGGCAAGGAAAACTCACACCCAGTGGGACGCCAGTGACAATGCTGACTATGAGAAACCTTGTTATTAATGGGGAAATTTTCGTTTTCTCGGTCCGAATAGCTCTTTTTGTTGGAGGCTCCCATTAAAAACAATGCGAGGATGTGAGGAGCCATCAACGGGTGACGTCATCGTCTGCGACTTCTGGTTAAGGAAGGGGTTTTCTGGTAGCAACCAAAAGTTGCGAACTTTATCGTGGATGTTCTCTACTAAATCCTTTCAGCAAAAATATGGCAACATCGCGAAATGATCAAGTATGACACATAGAATGGACCTGCTATCCCCGTTTGAATAAGAAAATCTAATTTCAGTAGGCCTTTAAGGGTTCCCGGTTCAAGCTCACCTTCATAGTCCTCTCCGGACTAGGACCGCTAAACTATAAAGGCCTACTGAAATGAGATTTTCTTATTTAAACGGGGATAGCAGGTCCATTCTATGTGTCATACTTGATCATTTCGCGATATTGCCATATTTTTGCTGAAAGGATTTAGTAGAGAACATCCACGATTAAGTTCGCAACTTTTGGTCGCTAATAAAAAAGCCTTGCCTGTACCGGAAATAGCAGACAATGTGCGCGTGACGTCACGGGTTGTGGAGCTCCTCACATCTGAACATTGTTTACAATCATGGCCACCAACAGCGAGAGCGATTCGGACCGAGAAAGCGACAAGTCCCCCATTAATTTGAGCAAGGATGAAAGATTCGTGGATGAGGATAGTGAGAGTGAAGGACTAGAAAAAAAAAAAAAAAAAAAAAAAGGCCAGGGCAGTGGGAGCGATTCAGATGTTATTAGACACATTTACTAGGATAATTCTGGAAAATCCCTTATCTGCTTATTGTGTTACTAGTGTTTTAGTGAGATTATATTGTCATACCTGAAAGTCGGAGGGGTGTGGCCACGTGTGTGGGGACCGCCACTGTCTCTGAGGGAAGCCATGTTTCTCGACGAGGCGAAGCGAAGGCTCCTCGACGGTGGAAGCATCCCACGTTCGGGGGCGGCCAGACGGAGGAGGCAAGACAGTCCGCAGCTGCCTCTTCGACAGGTGCATGAGGAACGGCGCAAGCTCCGCTCATGTCTACGGTAAGAGCAGACTAATTACCACAATTTTCTCACCGAAACCTGCCGATTGACTTGTAGTCGGGAACCATGTTTGCTTGACCACTCTGTTCCATTGTAAAGCTTCGCCTTCGGGAATGTAAACAAGGAAACACCGGCTGTGTTTTTGTTGCTGAAGGCAGCAGCAATACACCGCTTCCCACCTACATCTTTCTTCTTTGACGTCTCCATTATTAATTGAAAAAATTGCAAAAGATTCAGTAACACAGATGTCCAGAATACTGTGTAATTATGCGATTAAAGAAGACTACTTATAGCTGGGATCGGGCTGGAAAAAAATGTCCGCTACAATCCGAGACGTCACGCGCACACGTCATCATACTGATGTTTTCAACGGGATACTTCGCGCAAAATTTTAAATTGCAATTTAGTAAACTAAAAAGGCCGTATTGGCATGTGTTGCAATGTTAATATTTCATCATTGATATATAAACTATTAGACTGCGTGGTCGGTAGTGGTGGGTTTCAGTAGGTCTTTAAGTGAGAGTTTTGTGTTTTTCATGTCAGATTATCGGCTCCTCTGTATTTATTTTTTCATGTTTTTACACAATTATAACAAAACAATTGTTAAAAAATTGTGGAGGCACCGTTATAGTTTAGAAATGTTTTTCTATGGGGCGGTATAGCTCGGTTGGTAGAGCGGCCGTGCAAGCAACTTGAGGGTTCCAGGCACACTTGCCAACCTTGAGACCTCCGATTTCGGGAGGTGGGGGGCGTGGTTAAGAGAGGAGGAGTGGATTTAAAGCTATTCATCCATCCATTTTGTACCGCTTATTTCCTTTGGGGTCGCGAGGGGTGCTGGTGCCTATCTCAGCTACAATCGGGCGGAAGGCGATGTACACCCTGGACAAGTCACTACCTCATCGCAGTATGTGTTGAAATCTTTATTTATAATTGAATCACTTGTTTATTTTTCACGAAGTTTTTTTTATATCTTTTTTTTCCAAATAGTTCAAGAAAGACCACTACGAATGAGCAATATTTTGCACTGTTATGCAATTTAATAAATCAGAAACTGATGACATAGTGCTGTATTTTACTTCTTTATCTTTTTTTTTTTAACCAAAAATGCTTTGCTCTGATCAGGGGGTACTTGAATTAAAAAAAATGTTCACAGGGGGTACATCTCTGAAAAAAGGTTGAGAACCACTGCTCTAAAAGCCGTAGATGTTATTGTCACACATGCATGCACAATAAAATGCAGTATTGTCCTGTTTAAGAGTGTCACAACATTGCTGTTTTCGGCAGACGAACTGCTTTACGGTAGACGAAAATGTGACTGCTGTTGTTGTGTGTTGTTGCCGCGCTGGGAGGACGTTAATGAGACTGCCTAACAATAAACCCACATAAGAAACCAAGAACTTGCCCTCGATCATTCTACAGATATAACGTCATTGGGCAGGCACTCTGTTTATATTGCGGCAAAAGCGGACGTGAAAACAGGCTGTCGACACTTCACTCGGGTCCGCATGGAGCTGGAGGGGGCGTGGCCTCCATTATTAGTTAGCTATCAGGGCAAATCACTCTTCGGGGACAGCCCTGGCAAAAAATGTGCAAAGGACAGTGTTTAGGAGAAGAATCGGAAGAGACTCATTGAATTCAAGTTATAAGCGTGACCAAAAAAAGAGGGCTAAAAAAAAGGAACATTCGACATAAAAGAGGACGAACTTCAACCAAAAGATCAGGTATTCCTTTCCCAGGGCGTTCATGGACCAGCGAGCTCATCATACATTCAGAAGATCACTGACAGAAAAACGAGAAGGAGGCCCAGGGGGTGAATGAGAGTGTATGTTTTTTTTTTTAGAATTTGGAGAGGAGTCCATTGTGCCCCTGGCCTTTATCCACTGTTTCAATGATACTTTTACACTGAGACAATTAGAGTTTTTTCCTCTTACAAAAAAAGCTGGGGTCAGGCAGCAGATTTTTGTCTAAGTTCTTTGTGACACCGGTGTAATTTTCCACCAAAATGGGTGAGGGGACATGAAGCGACTCGACCCAAACAAGAGGCTACATGAGCTGACATTGGAGGTGATGCTGAGTAATGTCAGGCATGAGGAAACCTGAGGGACTTTTTGAGTAGCACGGCCGTTAATTCCAATCATACTTAGCTTATGTAAGTGTTCCTTTTTTGGTGAAAAATGCAGAAACCAACTGGAGTAAAGGGTAACGTGGGGTATCCGCCATATTTTTATATTTTTTTGTCCTGTCCAGCTTCTCAGGCAAATCAAATAGTTGATGTAGACGCCCATATTGGCCGTTCAGATTTACTTTACAAAAGAGAAGTGTAGGATACTTCTCTTGTTGTCTTATTTGAATGTGACTTTATTAAATGTATTTATATTATCATTTGGTGCAGCCGGGCCGGAGCAGGAGGGGATGGAAAGAGAAAAAAAGGAAGACAGAGAGACAAAAACAACAACAGCAAATACAACAATAACAACAACAACAAAACAACACCTGCACAATATGTACAAATATGATCGTAAAATTGATAGCAAATAAGCAGTTAGTGAAATAAATAATATAGTAATGACAATGAGCATTTTTACACTAAAACTGGAGCAATACAAATACCAATAGAAAAAGCGCTATTGATCATGAAGAAAACCAATATTTACCTCTATTATCAACAATAAAGTTGTTCAAATGCAACGATACGTATACATAATGATAGCTAGAAAGATAATAAATAAATAAATGAAAAAAAAAAAAAAGAAGGAATACCGACAGATGAAAGGGAAGGGAGAGAGGCAACCTATATTAATCTCGTAAATTGTTATAGTAACAATGGTTTAAATCAATCAATCAATGTTTATTTATATAGCCCCAAATCACAAATGTCTCAAAAGGACTGCACAAATCATTACGACTACAACATCCTCGGAAGAACCCACAAAAGGGCAAGGAAAACTCACACCCAGTGGGCAGGGAGAATTCACATCCAGTGGGACGCCAGTGACAATGCTGACTATGAGAAACCTTGGAGAGGACCTCAGATGTGGGCAACCCCCCCCCTCTAGGGGACCGAAAGCAATGGATGTCGAGCGGGTCTAACATGATACTGTGAAAGTTCAATCCATAGTGGCTCCAACACAGCCGCGAGAGTTCAGTTCAAGCGGATCCAAGACAGCAGCGAGAGTCCCGTCCACAGGAGACCATCTCAAGCGGAGGCGGATCAGCAGCGTAGAGATGTCCCCAACCGATACAGGCGAGCGGTCCATCCTGGGTCTCGACTCTGGACAGCCAGTACTTCATCCATGGTCATCGGACCGGACCCCCTCCACAAGGGAGGGGGGGACATAGGAGAAAGAAAAGAAGCGGCAGATCAACTGGTCTAAAAAGGAGGTCTATTTAAAGGCTAGAGTATACAAATGAGTTTTAAGGTGAGACTTAAATGCTTCTACTGAGGTAGCATCTCAAACTGTTACCGGGAGGGCATTCCAGAGTACTGGAGCCCGAACGGAAAACGCTCTATAGCCCGCAGACTTTTTTTGGGCTCTAGGAATCACTAATAAGCCGGAGTCTTTTGAACGCAGATTTCTTGCTCTATCAATATGCCTTGTGTTACCCAGTTTTTTTATTCACTTTCGGTATAAAAAAAAAAAAACGCCTAATATCGGCCAATACTCAAGGCTCCAATATTGGTATCGTAACGGGAAAAAAATCTCTTTTTGCAGTCATTCTTCTTTTTACATTTGAAACATTCGGCACAGGAAGCAAGTTGCAGTAAATCTACTCCGTCCGATAGTGATGTCACAAAGTGGGGCCGTGAAACCACGGGCATCTGTTGAACATAACAGTTTCACAGGCTGTTGCAACAAATAAAATAGGCGGCGGATAGGGAAGAATTCACTGCAGACCCACTCCTCTCCGAGGAATAATGCCACTGGCCTCGCAGATAAATGTCCCCAGCAAATCTTTCCCTGGACTTTTAAATATTTAATAGCCTCATGGCTGACCTATGTCTCTCCTCTGCAGACCTCTCAATGGATGGCACCGTGCCACCTGGCCCAAAGCTACCGCAGACTGAATAGAGGGCGCCCTTTATTGTCTGCAAGCTCATGATTCACACAACAATTAGAAGCCTCCAACTTATGAGAAACCGAGGCAAGTACTTTGAGGGGCTAAATGCACACTTAGCACGCTCACTGTGTTACACAGTAATAATATGGCAATGCACTTTGAACCGTTTGAACAAAGTTGGGAAATTGTGTTCGATGTAAATATAAACGGAATACAATGATTTGCAAACCCTTTTCAACCCATATTCAATTGAATGTGCTACAAAGACAAGATATTTGCTGTTCAAACTCATAAATTTTATTTATTTTTTTTGCAAGCTATAATTAACTTAGAATTTCATGGCTGCAACACATGCCAAAGTAGTTGGGAAAGGGCATGTTCACCACTGTGTTACATCACCTTTTCTTTGAACAACACTCAATAAACGTCTGGGAACTTAGGAAACTAATTGTTGAAGCTTTGAAAGTGGAATTATTTCCCATTCTTGTTTTATGTAGAGCTTCAGTCGTTCAACAGTCCGGGGTCTCCGCTGTCGTATTTTACGCTTCATAATGCGCCACACATTTTCCATGAGAGACAGGTCTTGACTGCGGGCAGGCCAGGAAAGTACCCACACTCTTTTATTACGAAGCCACGCTGTTGTAACACGTGCTGAATGTGGCTTGGCATTGTCTTGCTGAAATAAGCAAAAAGACGGCGCTTAAATGGCGGCATATGTTGTTCCATAACCTGTATGTACCTTTCAGCATTAATGGTGCCTTCACAGATGTGTAAGTTACCCATGCCTTGGGCACGAATGCACCCCCATACCATCACAGATGCTGGCTTTTCAACTTTGCGTCGATAACAGTCTGGATGGTTCGCTTCCCCTTTGGTCTGGATGTCACAATGTCGAATATTTCCAAAAACAATTTGAAATGTGGACTCGTCAGACCACAGAACACTTTTCCACTTTGCATCAGTCCATCTTAGATGATCTCGGGCCCAGAGAAGCCGGCGGCGTTTCTGGATGTTGTTGATAAATGGCTTTCGCTTGGCATAGTTGAGCTTTAGCTTGCACTTACAGATGTAGCGACCAACTGTATTTAGTGACAGTGGTTTTCTGAAGTGTTCCTGAGCCCATGTGGTGATATCCTTTAGAGATTGATGTCGGTTTTTGATGGAGATCACCGATCAATGTTGGTTTCCAGCCATGCCGCTTATGTGGAGTGATTTCTCCAGATTCTCTGAACCTTTTAATTATATTATGGACCGTATATGTTGAAATCCATAAATGTGTTGCAATTACACTCAGAGAAACATTGTCCTAAAACTGTTTGACTATTTGCTCACGCAGTTGTGGACAAAGGGGTGTACCTCGCCCCATCCTTTCTTGTGAAAGACTGAGCAGTTTTTTGGGAAGCTGTTTTTATACCCAATCATGGCACCCACCTGTTCCCAATTAGCCTGCACACCTGTGGGATGTTCCAAATAAGTGTTTGATGAGCATTCCTCAACTTTATCAGTATTTATTGCCACCTTTCCCAACTTCTTTGTCACGTGTTGCTGGCATCAAATTCTACAATTAATGATTATTTGCAACAAAACATTTTTTTTTATCAGTTTGAACATCAAATATGTTGTCTTTGTAGCATATTCAACTATTCCGTTTATATTCACATCTAACACAATTTCCCAACTCATATGGAAACAGGGTTTGTACCAGCAAACTTCTTCTCTTGAACTGATCAAGTATCAGTAAAACTGAATATTTTTCTTCAGAGTCCAGTAGCACCTTAACCAAGTCCTGCTCTTAGCAGCTCCATACCACAGGAGGAACGAGGCAAATCCCTCTTTTGTCACAAGAGCTCTAGACTTGATGGTAATCTGCCCGTTGCGTGGGGTTTTCTCCTCAATTCACACACCCGTGGTGTGAGATTTGCAAGAGGGCCGAAAGCGAAATGCCTTGCAGACGTGGCAACTCTTGAGGGACGGGTGAATGACTGGAATCTCGGGACGCATTGAAAGGTGGCCTGAGAGTCAATCAGAAGATAAGACGACATGGAGAGCGGAAAAGGGGGGATAACAGCGAGTGAGGGTTCTAAACACACAATGGCATTCCCAGATGGGGCCTCATGAGATCCTGAATGGTCTATTCACTCATTTACAAAATGTGCTTACCGGTGCGTTTACTGACCAGTGTTCACATCTGGGGAGAAAAGGCGGCATATTGAAGAAAATGGAAAAGAGTGGAGGGCGGACTCTGGTTTTATGTCGCTCCGTGTTCATCAAACTATCAATAAAGGACATAAGCAGGGGCGTCAAAGTCCAGACCCGACCCGTGAATGAATTATCCGGGGCCGATCTATTTGATGGATTGATTAGTATCAGCCACCTGCTGCTGTTTTGCACGCACCAATACTCCATAAGTGTTGGCGCTAGGAATTTTCAAAAATGGGGTCCCAGGGACCCCATCGAGATCATAAAAATGGGGTCCCACTTTTTTGTAACCGTTTTGAAAATAAATGATAAATGTATGCATTTTTCTGTTATATCTCACATTCTATATTACACTATACTACACGGTCCAGATCTGTCAGGTTTGTCCGTGACAGTTTGGTTAGGTTTTAGTTTTTCCTGTCTTTGTTTCCAGTCAGCGGTCTTATTTTGTCTTTTTCCTGCTCTTCTCCCTGAGCGCTGTTTTCCCCTCAGCTGTGGCTGATTGGCATCTGGCCACACCTGGTGTCAATCAGCCCGCTCCTATTTTTACCTGCTTCTGCCTACAGTCAGGGCTGGATTATTGTCGTGTCGATGTGACCACTACCTACTTCGTTGTAGCTGTGTTCTGTCACAAGTTGATGGTGACGAACCCCAAGATGCAGAAAAGGAGGCAGGCATTGAGTAAGAAAACATAATTTTTAATTTAAACACTAAAACAAGAACAAATAAAAGGGCACCAACAAAAGGCGCGCACAAGGCGGAGAACAAACTTGGCTATGAACAAAAACACTTACTGTGACACGAAGGAACTATGGCAGAGTGAACAGAAGTAAGAAAAGCAGGAAACAGACAAAATAAGAGCGCTGACAGGAAACAAAGACAGGAAAAACTAAAACCTAACCAAACTGTCAGGGACGAACCTGACAAGATCCAGCCTATCTTGCCGATTGTATTGTACCATATGTACCGGCAGGAAATCTGCGTTCAAAGAACTCCAGCTTATTATTGATTCCCAGAGCCCCAAAAAAATCTGTGGGCTATAGAGCGTTTTCTATTCGGGCTCTGGTACTATGGAATGCCCTCCAGGTAACAGTTAGAGATGCTACCTCAGTAGAAGCATTTAAGTCCCATCTTAAAACTCATTTGTTTACTCTTGGCCTTTAAATGGACCCCCTTTTTAGACCAGTTGATCTGCCGTTTCTTTTATTTTCTCCCTTGTGGAGTGGTGGGGCACAGGTCCGGTGACCATGGATGAAGTGCTGGCTGTCCAGAGTCAGGACCCGGGGTGGACATCTCTGCACTGCTGACCCGTCTCCGCTCGGGATGGTCTCCTGCCGGCCCCAGTATGGACTGGACTATTATGTTAGATCCACTATGGACTCCATTGCATCCGGTCTCCTCTAGAGGGCGGGGGTCACCCACATCTGCGGTCCTCTCTAAGGTTTCTCATAGTCATTCATATTGACATCCCACTGGATTGTGAGTTTTTCCTTGCCCTTATGTGGGCTCTGAACCGAGGTTGTCGTTGACGCTTGTGCAGCCCTTTGAGACACTTGTGATTTAGGGCTATATAAATAAACATTGATTGATTTATTGATTTTGGGGAAAAAGGTTGTCATAAACGTTATTTACTTTATTAAAAAAATTATATAAAATAAAACACATTTTTATGCATAATTACATTTATTCTGTTATAAACATTCATACACTTTCTTCCCTCCTTCTTGGATCCAAACTTTACCGCTGCCGGTATTTTTTGCCATATTTCTATGGTAATATTTTCAGAATGTGTTTGTTGTTTTTTTGGCCAAAGTAAGACAAATCTTTATTTTTTTTTTTGTTTTAATGCCATGATTTTAATAGATTTTCCCCTAAGCTAAAATGAGTTGGACACCCCTGGACTAGAAGAAGTTCCGGATGGATGGATCTAGTTTACTTCAAAGGGGACTTATGATGAATGTTGTCTTTTCTGACTTACAAAGTGCTGAAAATTACTTTTAAAAAGTAATTAATTACAGTGACTTACTACTTAAGCAAAAAAGTAATTGAACTCCCAACGGAATTACTTTTTCATAAATGTAATTATTACTATGGAAAATAATTAATACGTTCCTAAAAAAAAATTAATCATCTTGTTATGATCCGATGCCCGGATCCTATTTTGATTTAGGTTTTTGAGTCTTTTTGTGTTTTCTGTTTGTTTTGGACTCTTTCGGTTCCTGGTTGTACTTCCTTGTTTAGTCAGTCACCATAGTTACGCATTAATTTCTTCTACCCCTTGCTTTTGACTCGCACCTGTTTTCTGATTGCCGTCCTTATTTAAGCCTGCCTTTTCCGTTCATTCAGCCTTGCTTCCTAGTTTGTGTTTCACAACAGTGACGATTCCGGTCCTGAATTCCTGTTCGCAACCAGCTATCTTCCTCGCTAAGTCTTTTGTTATTTCTCTAGCTCCCATGCTAGCTCTTTTTTTTCCCCTCTGTGCCTTGTGCAAGTTTTTTCTGCTTCATAGTTTGATTTGATTTTAAATAAATCATAGTTTCTTACCTACAAGCTGTGTCCGAAGCCCGACTGCATTCTGAGAGAACGAACCCGCATCACGATGCCTCGCAGTCGTTACATATCTTGCATATGCAGTTGAGAAACGTTGTGTTTTTAAAAGGCGGGGCCTGTTGCCTAGTGAAATGTGACATCATCAAGGGTTTTCAACGGAGCTGTGTTTGTTAGCCTTTGCAGTTAGCAGCGGGAGTTTGAACCTTTTCACTGCATTTTGTTACCTTTGCTTAAAATAACAAAGAGATTGAATGTGCTCCGATGGCTGTCATATCTCCTCGTCAACAAACGGGGTATTGTTTGGATGGCAGGTTTGTCACTTCAGTCATTGATTTGTTGTTCCATATTCCTCTTGTGTTCGTGTGCGTATGTCTGCTGTGTCACAGTGTGATGTTGCCTCTTCCTATCGCTAATTGGGTGTAATCAGATTACTCATTACTAGTAAAGGTAACAATAACGCCATTATTACGAACACTGCTTACAAATGTTGGATACTCGTATCAAACGATGCCAAAGCGTCTAAACATGAAGTTCATGCATTTTGGTGTAAGCTTGCAAAGAGTTTTGGATGCCTCGGTTTGCGGGGTTTTTCTGCCTGGCTACGTTGTGACATCACAGTGGGTTCTATTCTGTCACATGACTTTTGAATGGAGGTAAACAAAGTGGTGAGCCACCAAACCGACATAGCTACTGTGCAGCAAACAGAGTGTGAACCATACCATGAACTGATGAACGTAGACCCCGACTTAAAACAAGTTGAAAAACTTATTGGGGTGTTACCATTTAGTGGTCAATTGTACGGAATATGTACTGTACTGTGCAATCTACTAATAAAAGTCTCAATCAAAACTATCTGAGTACACTATTGGGCCGAGATAATACCACTAAAATCACAGATAGAAGGAAAAAAATCTAACTATGCGTATTGTTCGGCTTCACATTATTCCCTTGGACTAAAAGAAGTTCCGTGTCTTGTGGCCCCTTATCAGTTGCACTCGCCTTCTTTTGTTTCTTTTTTTCTCTTCCTAGTTGAGTGTTTCCCCACTCCCTAGTGAGTGCGTTTTTTTGGAGGTTATTAAATATCATTGTCATTTACTGTTTGCCTGTCGTCTACTATTGTTAACACTTGGCTGTCTTAAATTTCCAATAATTTGAAACAACTCTTATTTTTTTGTGATAGAATGATTGGAGCACATACTTGGTCACAAAAAAATATTCATGAAGTGTCAAAGTGTGTTGGTGACGAACCCCAAGATGCACAGATGGAGGCAGGAATGGAGTGAGAAAACATGATTTAAAATAAATACTAAAACAAGAACAAACCAAAGGGGTACAACATAAAGCGCACGTGGGCGGATAACAAACAAATGGGTCTTTAGCATGGAAGCTAGCAAGAAACAAAAAGAGGCCTAGCGTGGAAGCTAGCGGGTAGCAAACAAAAAAACTGGAAACTGTTAATGGCTAACAGGTAAACACGAAACAAAAGAGCTAAGAAAAAACAAACTACAAATAGCTAACAGGAACAGCTTACCGCTACGACGACAAGGACAAATAGTAGCACGACAGGTAGTAGCTGTAACGATGACATCGACACGACAGGTAGCAACGACAATAATCCAGCAGTGACTGGATGGGAAGACAGGACTAAACAGGAGCGGACTGATTGACACCAGGTGTGGCCAGGTGCCAATCAGCCGCATCTGAGGGGGAACACAGCACTCAGTGGAGAAAGACAGGAAACACTTCACACACACAGAGGAAACAAAGACAAATGCAGAGGAAAACACTAAAACATAGTCAAACTGTCAGAGGCAAGCCTGACATGAAGTTTGGTTCTTTGATGAATTTATTTCGGGTCTACTAAAAATGTGACCAAATCTGCTAGGTCAGCAATATTAATAATTTGGTTACATGTCCCTTGGCAAGTTTCACTGCAATAAGGCGCTTCTGGTAGCCATCCACAAGCTCCTGGCAAACTTCCGGTTGAATTTTTGACCACTCCTTTTGACACAATTGGTGCGGTTCAGCTAAATGTGTTGGTTTTCTGACATGGACTTGTTTCTTCAGCATTGTCCACACGTTTAAGTCAGGACTTTGGGAAGGTCGTTCTAAAACCTTAATTTTAGCCTGATTTAGCCATGCATTTACTACATTTGACGTCTGTTTGGGGTTGGAACACCCAACCGCGCCCAAGACCCAACCTCCGAGCTGACGATTTTAGGTTAGTCCTGAAGAATTTGGAGGTAATCCTCCTTTTTTATTGTCCCATTTACTCTCTGTAAAGCACCAGTTCCATTGGCAGCAAAACAGGACCAGAGCATAACACTACCACCACCATGCTTGATGGTAGGTGTGGTGTTCCTGGGATTAAAAGCCTCACCTTTTCTCCTCCAAACATATTGCGGACAAACAGCTCAAATCTCAGATCTAAAACCCAAATTTTAGCCTGATTTAGCCATGCATTTACTACATTTGACATCTGTTTGGGGTTGGAACACCCAACTGCGCCCAAGACCCAACCTCCGAGCTGACGATTTTAGGTTAGTCCTGAAGAATTTTGAGGTAATCCTCCTTTTTTATTGTCCCATTTACTCTCTGTAAAGCACGAGTTCCAAGGCAGCAAAACAGGCCCAGAGCATAACACTACCACCACCATAATTGATGGTAGGTATGGTGTTCCTGGGATTAAAGGCATCACCTTTTCTCCTCCAAACATATTGCTGGGTATTGTGGCCAAACAGCTCAAATCTCAGATCTAAAACCCAAATTTTAGCCTGATTTAGCCATGCATTTACTACATTTGACGTGTGTTTGAGGTTGGAACACCCAACCACGCCCAAGACCCAACCTCCGAGATGACGATTTTTGGTTAGTCCTGAAGAATTTTGAGGTAATCCTCCTTTTTTATTGTCCCATTTACTCTCTGTAAAGCACCAGTTCCATTGGCAGCAAAACAGGCCCAGAGCATAACACTACCACCACCATGCTTGATGGTAGGTGTGGTGTTCCTGGGATTAAAGGCATCACCTTTTCTCCTCCAAACATATTGCTGGGTATTGTGGCCAAACAGCTCAAATCTCAGATCTAAAACCCAAATTTTAGCCTGATTTAACCATGCATTTACTACATTTGACGTGTGTTTGAGGTTAGAACACCCAACTGCGCCCAAGACCCAACCTCCGAGCTGACGATTTTAGGTTAGTCCTGAAGAATTTTGAGGTAATCCTCCTTTTTTATTGTCCCATTTACTCTCTGTAAAGCACGAGTTCCAAGGCAGCAAAACAGGCCCAGAGCATAACACTACCACCACCATGCTTGATGGTAGGTATGGTGTTCCTGGGATTAAAAGGCATCACCTTTTCTCCCCCAAACATATTGCTGGGTATTGTGGCCAAACAGCTCAAATCTCAGATCTAAAACCCAAATTTTAGCCTGATTTAGCCATGCATTTACTACATTTGACGTGTGTTTGAGGTTGGAACACCCAACCGCGCCCAAGACCCAACCTCCGAGATGACGATTTTTGGTTAGTCCTGAAGAATTTTGAGGTAATCCTCCTTTTTTATTGTCCCATTTACTCTATGTAAAGCACCAGTTCCATTGGCAGCAAAACAGGCCCAGAGCATAACACTACCACCACCATACTTGATGGTAGGTATGGTGTTCCTGGGATTAAAAGGCATCACCTTTTCTCCTCCAAACATATTGCGGCCAAACAGCTCAAATCTCAGATCTAAAACCCAAATTTTAGCCTGATTTAGCCATGCATTTACTACATTTGACGTGTGTTTGAGGTTAGAACACCCAACTGCGCCCAAGACCCAACCTCCGAGCTGACGATTTTAGGTTAGTCCTGAAGAATTTTGAGGTAATCCTCCTTTTTTATTGTCCCATTTACTCTCTGTAAAGCACGAGTTCCAAGGCAGCAAAACAGGCCCAGAGCATAACACTACCACCACCATGCTTGATGGTAGGAGTGGTGTTCCTGGGATTAAAAGGCATCACCTTTTCTCCTCCAAACATATTGCTGGGTATTGTGGCCAAACAGCTCAAATCTCAGATCTAAAACCCAAATTTTAGCCTGATTTAGCCATGCATTTACTACATTTGACGTGTGTTTGAGGTTGGAACACCCAACTGCGCCCAAGACCCAACCTCCGAGCTGACCATTTTAGGTTAGTCCTGAAGAATTTTGAGGTAATCCTCCTTTTTTATTGTCCCATTTACTCTCTGTAAAGCACGAGTTCCAAGGCAGCAAAACAGGCCCAGAGCATAACACTACCACCACCATGCTTGATGGTAGGTGTGGTGTTCCTGGGATTAAAAGGTATCACCTTTTCTCCTCCAAACATATTGCGGCCAAACAGCTCAAATCTCAGATCTAAAACCCAAATTTTAGCCTGATTTAGCCATGCATTTACTACATTTGACGTCTGTTTGGGGTTGGAACACCCAACTGCACCCAAGACCCAACCTTAGAGCTGATGATTTTAGGTTAGTCCTGAAGAATTTTGAGGTAATCCTCCTTTTTTATTGTCCCATTTACTCTCTGTAAAGCCCCAGTTGCATTGGCAGCAAAACAGGCCCTGAGCATAACACTACCACCACCATGCTTGATGGTAGGTATGGTGTTCCTGGGATTAAAAGGTATCACATTTTCTCCTCCAAACATATTGCTGGGTATTGTGGCCAAACAGCTCAATTTTTGTTGCATCTGACCATAGAACTATCCTTATCTTTGTCCGTGTGATGTCAGATGAAACAAAAATAAGAGTTGTAGAAATTATTGGAAACTCAAGACAGCCATGACGTTATGTTCGTTACCTCGACCACGTCTGTTGATCCCTCCATCGGTTTGCAACTCTATTTCTCGTTCCCTCTTGGTCTAGGCCGAGATCAAACAGCAATACTTGCATGAAATGCATTGCCCTGTTATTTGCGGATCAAGGCGTTACATTACACCTCCACTAACCGTTCCGCGAGTCGGGACTGGGAAAACGGAGCGAGTAAGTGAGGGTTTGGCCACAAATAGGAAAGAGGTGCTGAGAGCTCGGAGAGCACTCAGGGTGCCATTAGTGCCGGAGACAGTTGGGTGTGCCGAACAAGTGGCCGTACAGACCCTCTCCCCTCGGACGACAAGTAGCAATTATGGCATAGCTCTGTGTTTTGACACTGCCAAACCGGCATTTTGACAGCGCAGAAAAACATGAGACGAGAAGACCGGAGCAGCTGAAACTGAAGTGGAAGCACGTAAAAAGCACAAATAACAGCTGTCGGAAACGGTTCGTTTCCTGATAGGAAATCCCGAAAACCGTACATACATACCCCATAAACTGGTTAATAAATGAGCACTCAAGTTATTTCACTTTAACTCATCAAACTAGGGCTGCAACGATTTGTCGTGTAATAGTAGGCCACTCTAAAATATGGTACAGTGGCTTCGATAACGGGATTCGAATCCTAGGAATCGGTTCTTTTCTTATCGAACAATCTGGAGAACCGGTTTCGAACATCATCCCTATATATAATGTTACACAATGAGTTAATATACTTAAACTGTGACGATCTTGGTTTGTGTTTATTTCCTGTGTAGCGCCCCAACGTTTGATTCCCTTCCCTGCTTGTTTCTCTGAGCGCTATTTCTCCTCACCTGTCGCCGTTTGGCAGCCTGACCACACCTGTTCTCAATCAGCTGGCTGCTATTTATGCCTGCCCCGCCCTCCAGTCAGGGCTTGATGATTGTTTTCCTGATTCCCGGTTCCCTATTTCCTTTTTGGCATTAAAGTCATGCGGTGTAGCTCGGTTGGTAGAGTGGCCGTGCCAGCAACTTGAGGGTTCCAGGTTGGATCCCTAGTCACTGCCGTTGTGTCCTTGGGCAAGACACTTTACCCACCTGCTCCTGGACCCAGTACCCGGAGATGGAGACCAACACACTACAGAAAACAGTGTCGGCAGCAACTTTTTTAACCCTTTGTATGGATTGAAATTAATTATTCATCCAAACAGGAAGATATTGACATCCTATCAGTCGTTATGGAAGTAAGAGCAGAGATTATACACGAAGTGATTGTTTTACTATGTTTACAGTTTGTATTTCTTGTATTGCACTTAATGATGCTAGGGTTTCACAAAAGCTGAATCTGTTCATCTAAACGGGACGATATGTACAGTAAAGTAATAGCAGACATCGTACAGTGAGTGATTATGATTGTATATCTTGCTTAGCACATAGCAATACTGTCACCTGATGTTAAGTGTTTCAATAAAACTAGATTTGCTTAGCAGAGCTTCTAAAACTTGTCGCTCACCCTCCTTATATTCAGGTTCAAAAATATAAGGTCTTGGATTATCAATTGTCCCAAGGTAATCGTTGTTGGCTCTCAAAAAGGCTGCTTTATTTGCATTGCTGTTGATGGGGAAGGGATCTGTGCTTCCTACCACTACGTCACGCGATCACGTGACAGGCTTTTTTTCCAACCCTCTATTTAAGTTAAAGTAACACTGATAGTCACAAACCCACCAGGTGTGGTGAAATTACCCTCTGCATTTGACCCATCCCCTTGTTCCTGGGGCGCTTTAGCTCGGTTGGTAGAGTGGCCATGCCAGCAACTTGAGGGTTGCAGGTTCGATTCCCGCTTCTTCCATCCTAGTCACTGCCGTTGTGTCCTTGGGCAAGACACTTTACCCACCTGCTCCCAGTGCCACCCACACTGGTTTGAATGTAACTTAGGTATTGGGTTTCACTATGTAAAGCGCTTTGAGTCACTAGAGAAAAAGCGCTATATAAATATAATTCACTTCACTTCCTAGGAGGTGAGGGGAACAGTGAGCAGTAGCTGCGCTCAGGAATCATTTTGATGATTTAACCTCCAATTCCAACCCTTGATGCTGAGTGCCAAGCATGGAGGTAATGGGTCCCATTTTTATAGTTGAATTGTGATTTAATCTTCATCTAAACGGAAATATGAGTGTCCAGATCTTATATGTAATAGAAACGTGCAAGGGGGGTGTATGGTGTGTGATCATTAGATATGTATTCTGATATATGTTTTTCAGATAAAAATGTGCCAAAGTCAGTGAGTCTCAGTTTGAAAAACTAATTAATTCTATCATTTTTATTTTAATAAAAAAATAAAACGGGCCCCACAGACCCGAACACCACACAAGGGTGCCCGTCCATCCATCTGGAGACACTGCCCCTTAGTGTTTTGGAAGAGAATTACAGGTTTTCCGCCACCCCTTGCGGAAGAAGTACAAATCAAACAAGGCACTACGCGACGTGAGACAATATTCCAGCCTAAAGTGTGTAAATAACTCATTCCACGACGTATATGCAGCTAAATTATAGAGAAAAAAATATTCTCAGATTTTGTGGGTGCACACTATAATCGGAAATACATGGAGTAAATAAAAATGTGCAAAAATGCATTTTGTATCAGCACAAGAGGGTGTACAAAAACATCCTGTAACCAGCAAGGAAGTATTTTATCAACACCTGCCCGATTGTAGCTGAGATAGGCACCAGCGACCCCAAAAGGGAATAAGCGGTAGAAAATGGATGGGATGGATGGATTCTTTTTAAGTCTTAAACAAGTCAAGTTTAAAGTGAAATGCGGTTAATTATTCATCTCATAAACACCACACATCACTGTATTTCAATATTAACAAGAGATGTCCGAGAATGGCTTCTTTGCCGATATCTCATATTAAGATTTTGTCCAACTTTTAATTACCGATTCCGATATCAACCAATACCGATATATAAAGTCGTGGAATTAACACATTATTATGCCTAATTTTGTTGCGATGCATTAAACAATGTAACAAGGTTTTCCAAAATAAATCAACTCAAAAAAATGCCAACATGGCACTGCCATATTTATTATTGAAGTCACAAAAGTGCATTATTTTTTTTAATATGCCGCAAAACAGCAGCTCGGAATTTGGGACATGCTCTCCCTGAGAGAGCATGAGAGGGTAGCAAGGGGTGTATATTGTAGCGTCCCGGAAGAGTTAGTGCTGCAACGGGTGCAGGGTATTTGTTCTGTTGTGTTTATGTTGTATTACGGTGCGGATATTCTCCCGAAATGTGTTTGTCATTCTTGTTTGGTGTGGGTTCACAGTGTGGCGCATATTTGTAACAATGTTAAAGTTGTTTATACGGCCACCCTCAGTGTGACCTGTATGACTGTTGACAAAATATGCGTTGCATTCACTTGTGTGTGCGAAAAGCCGTAGATATTTTGTGATTGGGCCGGCATGCAGAGGCAGTGCCTTTTAAGGTTTATTGGCGCTCTGTACTTCTCCCTACGTCCGTGTACCACTCCGTACAGCGGTGATTTAAAAAGTCATAAATTTTACTTTTTGAAACCGATCATTTCCGATATTACATTTTGAAGC
Source organism: Nerophis ophidion (assembly GCF_033978795.1). Classification (NCBI taxonomy): domain Eukaryota; kingdom Metazoa; phylum Chordata; class Actinopteri; order Syngnathiformes; family Syngnathidae; genus Nerophis; species Nerophis ophidion. Next base: position 13,136,150 of record NC_084623.1, read on the forward strand.
ATTTATCGGCTGATAATATTGGCAGTCCGGTATTGTCCGACATCTCTAATATTAACCAATGCATTTGCTACTCATTACAATTAAAATGGAAATGCTATTTATGCATAGGATTAATACGTGTTGTGTTTTTAGTGTTTTCCTGCCTTCTCCTTCGTCTGCACCTGTGCTTTTAGTGATTCGTCCTCGGCGAGGGGCGGACATTGAGACACACCTGCTCGCAACTTGCACACCAGTATTTAGGCTCGTCACTGTCAGCTTGGCCTCACCGGTTATTGTCTCCAGTACTCCTGTCGTGCATGCACCTGCTTCACCAGACCTGGGATGGTTTCGCTCCTTTGTCCTGAATTCCCTAACCTCTTGTGTGTTCATCTCCTAGTCCCCCTGAAGTAAAAACGATAACTTTTGTTGGACTCTTGCCTTGCTCAGTGTGCCCTGGCCCTTTCTCCTGCCGACCGCTGAGGAACCTTTTTTGACCAGATTTCATGGTGTGTGTTTCTGCCCAATCGCCCTTAGTTATCCCTTGTTGTCTAATTAAATTTTTTCATTTTTGTAATTCCACCCTGTCTCCCGTCTCTGCATCCTGGAGTCGCCCCCACTTTACCAAGACCTTAACAAATATGCAGAGAAAAACACCAAAACATCCTTACTTAGACATGTCTAATGTGAAAAAAGACCGCCGACATGACAACCAAATATCTAAATGTTTCCCCCTGGTACTTGTAGGGTAAGTTAAACCGTATGTGTCAGCAGGCAGGCGGGGGTTTCAGAACAGAATCCAGATGGGTCGGTTTTTAGTCACCAAAGAAGGTAGTGTAGTTTCCTCACAAAAACACCGCGAAATGAATATATTTGTGTTTGCAAGTTGTGTTAATGTGTGGTCCTGAAGGAATGTCAAATGTTCCGTAAACAGGATTTTGCAACGATCGACTCATCGGGAGTTGACTTCGCTCCGATCCTGGCGAGTGACACACAAAAGACGGCGGCCTGGGATCGGGGCGGAGAGCACTGGAGGGGGGAAGAAAAAAGGGGAGCGCTAATCCCTCGCGACAAGGTCGTGAAAATGCAGAGAAAACAGAGCCAGACCACTTGACACTTGGAATGACCCCCAATCCGCAAGTCCAAACCTGGCCGTCCTGGCGTAAAACCATCTGCCGGGAGGAGTCCCAGTGACCCCGTGACCTTTTTTTAAATACGCCGGCGGAGACGGAGCCTCCGAGCCCCGATGCGCGGCACCTCATGAGGTGCTCGATCATGAAGAAGTGGGCTTAGTGAATAGAAAATCCAGGGATTAGACATCACAAGGTTCAATGAGGTAAGAGAACCAGGCCCGTTTAGTCCCCTTGCAGGTCACGATGATCTGAAAGGAGCGACCCAGACTGAACCTAAATCAATCAATCAATAACAAAAAAGCGTCAGTGTTCAAAAACAAGAAAAAAAATGACTGGTATTTAATTTGAACTAAGCAAAATCATCTGTCAATAGGACAAGAAAAGTTGGCTTGTCAAGACTTTCCAAAACAAGTAAAACTAGCTAACCTCAATGAACCCAAAAATACCTTAAAATAAGTATATTCTGTCAAGGCGAGGACTATGGTGGGGATTGTTTTCCCTTGGTGCAAAGCGATTGGAGCGGACACGGCGTGAAGGTAAAGACATTTTAATTATACTATAAAAAGGAGCAAAGAAAAGGCGCGCACAAGGGGGAAAACAAACTTGGCTACGAAAACAAAAACTGGCACAATGGGAGAACTATGAACATAAAACAAAACTTACAAACGATGGCATGAAAAACTTACTCGGACCGAGAAAGAGCATGGATCATCGGCATGGATAACATGGGTGTGTAGGAGGCTGACTGCCTGGCAACTACAGGCTTAAATGGTGGTGCAGTGATTGACAGGTGTGTGGGTCCAAACAAATCAGGTGCGTGAGTTGTGTACACGTAACAGGGGAACTGATTGGTAGGCCTGGAAACAAAAAACAAACCAGGGTGCGCAAAAACTGGAACTAATGGAGTCAAAAACAAAACCGAACATGATCACAAAGACATGACATATTCTCACTAATAACAAGTGCCCTTTTCTTGGTAAAAAAAAAATACCTTTTTTACTCAATATGTTGAAAAATATTTTTAAATTAAGCAAACACTAGTCCCATTATCTTGACACCTTACATTTCTTCAAACCAGCAAACTTATACTAAAAAGTAGTTTATTGTTCTTAATTGAAAGGCAACAAGGCCACCGTTTGTTACTCTCGGGGTTTCCTAGCCGCTCAAGCAAATCGTATTGTCTAAAAATGCACTTTTCCATCGACAACAAGACATCATCAAGTGCTTGCTCTTTCAGTCAATAAGTGCGCATATATACAGCCCGGTCCCCGGCCCCAAAAAAATTTAATTTTAAGGAATTTATCTAAATATGCATGAACTATTTCTGTTCAAAATTGTTTGAAATGTTAAATGTTTAAATTTTAACTGTCAGTTTACTGTACAATATTTTTCCTTGCTTTTTTACCCTATTTGATATTTCACTGGTTGCAAAGTCATTAGTAGCCAAAGGAGCAAGGTAATGTGCCAGAAAAGTAGTTCCTAGGTGATACCTCATACAAAAAACATATTTGTTTGCCAGCCCTGTGTACAGGTCTGCATCATTGTGCTTTTTTTGGTTTCCCTATATGCTTTCTTGTGCACCTTCCTGCTGCACTATTTTTTATTTTTGTTTTTCATTACATACATTTCACCTGTACGTCGCCTGCCGTCTCTGTATCCAGTGGTCCAAACCGACAACACACCACACCGAAAGCGTTTTTACGCTATTTGATATTTCACTGGTTGCAAAGTCATTAGTAGCCAAAGGAGCAAGGTAATGTGCCAGAAAAGTAGTTCCTAGGTGATACCTCCTACCAAAAAAATGTGTATGCCAGCCCTGTGTCCAGGTCTGCATCATTGTGCTTTGTTTACTTTCCCTGTGTGTCAGGCTTGCCACTGACACTTTGTTTGTGTTTTAGTTTTTTTTCCCTCTGCATTTGTCTTGGTTTCCTCTGTTTAGTATTTCCATTTTTTAGTTGCTGTCAGCCCTCTTATTTTGTCTGTTTCCTGTTTTTTTCCCTGTGCGCTGTTTCCCCTCAGCTGCGGCTGACTGGCACCTGGCCACACCTGATGTCAATCAGCCCGCTTCTATTTGAGTCTGTTTTTGTCCAGTCAGTTGCTGGATTATTGTCATTTTGATTTGTCGTTGCCACATGTCGCTCTTGTCGTTGCTACCTGTCGTGTCGATGTCATCATTACAGCTACTACCTGTCGTGCTACTATTTGTCCTTATCGTCGTAGTGGTAAGCTGTTCCTGTTAGCTATTTGTAGTTTCTTTTCTCCTAGCTCTTTTGTTTCGTGTTTTCTTGTTAGCCATTAGCTGTTTCCAGTTTTGCTACCCGCTAGCTTCCACGCTAAGTTCCTTTTTGTTTTCCAGCTCCCACGCTAGCTCCCTTAGTTTGTTATCCGCCCACGTGCGTGATTTTTTTTTTTGTTCTTGTTTAGTTTTAATTCAATCATGTTTTCCTATCCAATGCCTGCCTCCATCTCTGCATCTTGGGGTTCGAATCCAACAAACTTTGACACTATCTTTCCTGTGCACCTTCCTGCTGCACTATTTTTTTTATTTTTGTTTGTCATGACATACGTTTCACCTGCACGTCGCCTGCCGTCCCTGCATCCAGTGGTCCAAACCGTCGAACGCCCCACACCGAAAACGTTAAAAAAAATTGTCCTCGCTTTTTTACCCTTTTCGATATTTCACTGGTTGCAAAGTAAGTGTCACGGACATGTGTCGTGTAACCAAAAAGTTTTTAATCGAAGTCAAAGAGTAAATAATGAGTCGACTCCGATGCAGCGTTGCCAGATGTACAATAATGATTCTATCTGTGCGACAATTAGACTTCCTGTGCAATCAAATCACATACTGCGGGATCATTTTCAACAAAATACGATCATTTGTCATTTCCCACCTGGCTACTCTTATCCAGGCATGCGTTTTGTTGTTGGACTTCCGAGCAAACTAATAAATTGCGCCGGATATTCCGCACATGTCTTTTGTTTATTCCTGTCTGTGTCATCACTGCAGATGGTTAGTTTGCTATTGGCTTTTCAGCATGTGATGATTAAAAATACGTGATTGAGTAAATATAATAAAAATATGCGGACTAATACCGGGGTATGCAAATTATTGCCCACTTTCTATAGCACATCTGAAGCTTCGACCCAATTGTTTCTCCTGCAGCCATCATGTCCCTGCTTGGGAAAAAAACCTGACCCCAATCCAGCTGTGATTTTTAATGTGGCATCTAATTCAGGCATTAAAGGGCACAGCGGGGGGTCTTACAAAGCGTTCCTTTGCCCCTTCCTTGTCCTGCTCCCCTCAGGCAAAAACCATGCTGGGCGCATGTCAAAGATCACATGACAATAGGGATTCCTGACCCAGCCAGGGAGCGGGAATGAATCGGACCCCTAATTCAAGCATGTCGCATGCAGCAGACGGCCCTGCGCCTGAGGCGGAACGGCAGGCCTTTGCGAACCGGGACACCAGGTCCGGTTCAAAATTCCACAGTATTCTGGACATCTGTGTTGGTTGATATTTTGCAATTTGTTCAATGAACAATGGAGACATCAAAGAAGAAAGCTGTAGGTGGGAAGCGGTGTATTGCGGCCGGCTTTAGCAACACAAACACAGCCGGTGTTCCGATGTTTACATTCCCGAAAGATGACAGTCAAGCTTTACTATGGAACAGAGATGTCAAGCGAACATGGTTGGATTAGACCACACACACAAAGTACAGTGTATTAATAAATAAGATTTTACCAATCTATGTCGTGTGCTACTCCAGTATCAATATCAGCAGCGTCCTCCTGACCGTCACCATTAGGTTATAAGCGGTATGGCTCTATCCCTTGATGCGGTTGGGCCTGGCCGAGTGGTCCTGCCACCCCCACGGTTTCCACGGCGCCTCTCACAGCATCTTCCCTATCTGAATTCTCCCACCGCCCTCTAGTCCTTTTTTTCCCCCTAGTCCTTCACTCTTACTTTCCTCATCCACGAATCTTTCATCCTCACTCAAATTAATGGGGAAATCGTCGCTTTCTCGGTCCGAATCGCTCTCGCTGCTGGTGGCCATGATTGTAAACAATGTTCAGAAGTAAGGAGCTCCACAACCCGTGACGTCACGCGCACATCGTCTGCTACTTCCGGTACAGGCAAGGCTTTTTTATCAGCACCAAAAGTTGCGAACTTTATCGTCGATGTTCTCTATTAAATCCTTTCAGCAAAAATATGGCAATATCGCGAAATGATCAAGTATGACACATAAAATGGACCTGCTATCCCCGTTTAAATAAGAAAATCGCATTTTAGTAGGCCTTTAATATCGTCAAAGTATCGACTAAGTCATTCTAGCAGGATTTGATATCAGCAAAGAAACAAGCCTGATATCAGCACGTTGCATCTGAAATGTCCGATACAAGCAAAGCCGAACAGCCATTTAAGATAAGATAAATATCCTCCAAAAAGCACGCAAATTGGTCTTTTTTTTGTATTTTAGCAGTCATTTACAAAAATGACTTGCATAAGATCCATGGATGGATGGATTTCCAAAAAGGTAAACAAGGTAGTAGGACTATACTGTAGGCTACTCCCAGCAGGCAAAAGACGTTGATTATACGTGCGAGTCCTTTAAAACTGACTTTGAAACAATGTAGCAAAATAGTTGTATTCATAAATTGAGACAACGTCGATGTCCAACGTTGGATCCACGTCGTTTGTTGGGAAATGACCAAATTTCAATAGTCAAGTCAACGCCACAACCTGACATTGAATAAATGTTGTCAAAAAGTATGTTGTATCAACATTGTATTTGTGTTGTAGAATTTTTGGTTTGAAAACAACCAAAATTCAATGGTTAAATCTACGTCACAACCTGACATTGCATGAATGTCATCAAAAAGTATGTTGTTTCAATTTCTGTCGTAGAATATTGGTTGGGATATGACCAAAATTCAATGTTTAAATCAACGTTAGAACCCAACGTTGATTAAACGTCCTCAAAAAGTATGTTGTTTGAACGTTGTGTTTGTGTTGTAGAGTTATGGTTGAGAAATGGCCAAAATTCAATGGTTAAATCAACGTCAGAACCCAACATCATCAAAAACGTCATTAAAAAGTATGTTGTTTCAACGTTGTATTTGTGTTGTAGAATATTGGTTGGCAAATGGCCAAAATTCAATGGTTAAATCTAAGTCAGAACCCAACATTGATTAAATGTCATCAAAAAGTATGTTGTTTCATCGTTGTATTTGTGTTGTAGAATATTGGTTGGGGAATGACCAAAGGTCAATGGTCAAATCAATGTCACAACCTGACATTGAATAAACGTAGTCAAAAAGTATGTTGAATCAACGTTGCATTTGTGTTGTAGAATTTTTGGTTTGAAAACAACCAAAATTCAATGGTTAAATCTACGTCACAACCTGCCATTGCGGAAATGTCTTTAAAAAGTATGTTGTTTCAATTTCTGTTGTAGAATATTGGTTGGGAAATGACCAAAGGTCAATGGTCAAATCAATGTCACAACCTGACATTGAATAAACGTCGTCAAAAAGTATGTTGTATCAACGTTGCATTTGTGTTGTAGAATTTTTGGTTTGAAAACAACCAAAATTCAATGGTTAAATCTACGTCACAACCTGACATTGCGGAACTGTCTTTAAAAAGTATGTTGTTTCAATTTCTGTTGTAGAATATTGGTTGGGAAATGACCAAAATTCATTGGTTAAATCAACGTCAGAACCCAACGTTGACTAAATGTCGTCAAAAAGTATGTTGATTCAACATTGTATTTGTGTTTTAGAATTTTGGTCGGGAAATGACCAAAATTCAATTGTTAAATCAACGTCAGAACCCAACGTTGATTAAACGTCCTCAAAAAGTATGTTGTTTGAACGTTGTGTTTGTGTTGTAGAGTTATGGTTGAGAAATGGCCAAAATTCAATGGTTAAATCAACGTCAGAACCCAACATCATCAAAAACGTCATTAAAAAGTATGTTGTTTCAACGTTGTATTTGTGTTGTAGAATATTGGTTGGCAAATGGCCAAAATTCAATGGTTAAATCTACGTCAGAACCCAACATTGATTAAATGTCGTCAAAAAGTATGTTGTTTCATCGTTGTATTTGTGTTGTAGAATATTGGTTGGGGAATGACCAAAGGTCAATGGTCAAATCAATGTCACAACCTGACATTGAATAAACGTCGTCAAAAAGTATGTTGTATCAACGTTGCATTTGTGTTGTAGAATTTTTGGTTTGAAAACAACCAAAATTCAATGGTTAAATCTACGTCACAACCTGACATTGCGGAAATGTCTTTAAAAAGTATGTTGTTTCAATTTCTGTTGTAGAATATTGGTTGGGAAATGACCAAAATTCATTGGTTAAATCAACGTCAGAACCCAACGTTGACTAAATGTCGTCAAAAAGTATGTTGATTCAACATTGTATTTGTGTTTTAGAATTTTGGTCGGGAAATGACCAAAATTCAATTGTTAAATCAACGTCAGAACCCAACGTTGATTAAACGTCGTCAAAAAGTATGTTGTGTTTGTGTTGTAGAATTATGGTTGAGAAATGGCCAAAATTCAATGGTTAAATCAACATCAGAACCCAACATCATCAAAAACGTCATTAAAAAGTATGTTGTTTCAACGTATTTCTGTTGTAGAATATTGGTTGGCAAATGACCAAAATTCAATGGTTAAAGGTACGTCAGAACCCAACGTTGATTAAACGTCGTCAAAAAGCATGTTGTTTCAACGTTGTATTTGAGTTGTAGAAATGTTGGTGGGAAATAACCAACATTTCAACGGTCAAATCAATATCACAGCCTGACATTGAATAAACCTTGCAAAAAGTATGTTGTTTCAACGTTATATTTGTGTTGTTGGATATTGGTTGGGAAATGGCCAAAATTCAATGGTTAAATCTACGTCAGAACCCAACATTGATTTATTGTCGTCAAAAAGTATGTTGTATTTGTGTTGTACAATTTTTGGTTTAGATAACAACCAAAATTCAATGGTTGAATCTACGTCACAACCTGACATTGCATTGTTGTCATCAAAAAGTATGTTGTTTCAATTTTTGTTGTAGAATATTGGTTGGGAAATGACCAAAATTCAATGGTTAAATCAATGTCAGAACCCAACGTTGATTAAACGTTGTCAAAACGTGTGGTGATTAAATGTATTAGTATTGTAGAAATTTTGGTCGGGAAATGACCAAAATTCAATGGTCATATCAACATCACAACCTGACATTAAATAAACGTTGCAAAAAGTATGTTGTTTCAACGTTGTATTTGTGTTGCAGAATATTGGTGGGGAAATGATCAAAATTCAGTGGTTAAGTCAACGTCAGAACCCAACATTGATTGAACGTCGTCAAAAAGTATGTTGTTTCAATGTTATATTTGTGTTGGAAAATTTTTGGTTGGAAAATGACCAAAATTTCAATGGTCACAACCTGACATTGAATAAACATTGCAAAAAGTATGTCGTTTCAACGTTGTATTTGTGTTGTAGAAAATTGGTTGGGATTTGTTGGTTAAATCAACGTTTAAATTTGTCCAAAAATATGCTGTTTCAACGTTGTATTTGAGTTGTACAAATTTTGGTTGGGAAATGACCAGAACTCAATGGCTAAATCAACAACAGATCCCAACATTGATTAAACGTCTTCAAAAAAGTATGTTGTTTCAATGTCGTATTTGTCTTGTAGAAATTTTGGTCGGGAAATTAGCAAAATGTCAATGGTCAAATCAATATCACAACCTGACATTGAATAAACATTGCATAAAGTATGTTGTTTCAACGTTGTATTTGTGTTGCAGAAATTTTGTTTATGAATTTACCAAAATTGAATGGTTAAATCATCGTCAGAACCCAACATTGATTAAAAACGTCGTCAAAAAGTATGTTGTTCAAACCTTGAATTTGTGTTGCAGAAATTTTGGTTGGAAAATGTTCAAAATTTCAATGGTCATATCAATATCACAACCTGACATTGAATAAATGTTGCAAAAAGTATGTAGTTTCAACGTTGTATTTGTGTTGTAGAAAATTGGTTGGGAAATGTTGGTTAAATCAACGTTTAAATTTGGTCAAAAAATATGTTGTTTCAACGTTGTATTTGAGTTGTACAAATTTTGGTTGGGGAAATGACCAGAACTCAATGGCTAAATCAACAACAGATCCCAACATTGATTAAACGCCTTCAAAAAGTATGTTGTTTCAATGTCGTATTTGTGTTGTAGAAATTTTGGTCGGGAAATTAGCAAAATGTCAATGGTCAAATCAATATCTCAACCTGACATTGAATAAACATTGCATAAAGTATGTTGTTTCAACGTTGTATTTGTGTTGTAGAAATTTTGTTTATGAATTTACCAACATTTTATGGTTCAATCATCGTCAGAACCCAACATTGATTAAAAACGTTGTCAAAAAGTATGTTGTTCAAACCTTGAATTTGTGTTGCAGAAATTTTGGTAGGGAAATGAAATTTCAATGATCAAATCAATATCACAACCTGACATTGAATAAATGTTGCAAAAAAGTATGTTGTATCAACGTTTTATTTGTGTTGTAGAATATTGGTTGGGGAATGTTGGTTGAATCAACGTTTAAACGTTGTCAAAAAATATGTTGTTTCAACGTTGTATTTGAGTTGTAGAAATTTTGGTTGGGAAATGACCGAAATTTCAATGGTCAAATCAATATCACAACCTGATATTGAATAAACGTCGCAAAAAGTATGTCGTTTCAACGTGGTTTTTGTGTTGTAGAAAATGGGTTGGGAAATGTTGGTTAAATCAACGTTTAAATTTTGTCAAAAAATATGTTGTTTCAACGTTGTATTTGAGTTGTAGAAATTTTGGTTGGGAAATGACCAAAACTCAATGGCTAAATCAACAACAGGACCCAACATTGATTAAACGTCTTCAAAAAGTATGTTGTTTCAATGTCGTATTTTTGTTGTAGAAATTTTGTTTATGAATTTACCAAAATGTTATGGTTCAATCATCGTCAGAACCCAACATTGATTAAAAACGTTGTCAAAAAGTATGTTGTTCAAACTTTGAATTTGTGTTGCAGACATTTTGGTTGGAAAATGTCCAAAATTTCAATGGTCAAATCAATATCACAACCTGACATTAAATGAAACGACATACTTTTTGCAACGTTTAACGTTGTATTTGTGTTGTAGAAAATTGGTTGGGAAATGTTGGTTAAATCAACGTTTAAATGTTGTCAAAAAATATGTTGTTTCAACATTGTATTTGAGTTGTAGAAATTTTGGTTGGGAAATGACCGAAATTTCAACGGTCAAATCAATATTACAACCTGACATTGAATAAATGTTGCAAAAAAGTGTGTTGTATCAACGTTGTATTTGTGTTGTAGAAATGTTGGTTGGAGACTGACCAAAATTCAAATGGTTAAATCAACGTCAGAACTTAACGTTAATTAAACGTCATCAAAATGCATGTTGTTTCAATGTTATGTTCTAGTTACCCAACATCAGGACCTAATTCAACAAGTTCTCAATGTTTTATTCTATTGTCTTGCGCCCCCTGGGCTTGGAGCTAGCAGCTACACAACAGCTAAGCACAAAACAGCACACAAGCTAGACTTACATAGGGAGCGTCCTTAATTGAACAATATTGAAGTCTAAGACATGATATATGTCGATATAAACCAGTATCAGATAATTATAGTTGCATATTACTTGGAGAAACAGTTTGAGGCAGAGGCGTGTTAGCAAGTACCCAGTAACAAACGTGTCTGCATCATTCAACTGATTGCGTCATGAGTTAAAATGAACTTAAAAGGTGTTTTTTTTTCTACATTTAAAACCCTTTCTTGTGGCTTACATAACATGTAATGGTAGTTCTTGGGTACAAATGTTGCATTGATTAGTTTTTTAAAGACCATTTTCAAGCCGCTTTCTGGCCGTCTATTCAACAGCCTCTTCTACCCGCCATCTTTGTTGTAGTTTTTAGTGCTTCCATAGCTAATCTACTGACAGATATAAGTTACGACTACATGCTACATTCTATTAGAAATGACCACTGCGAAGAACGCATGTGCATGTACGAGCCAGTCTGCCCCACAACAAAAAGATGGAGAAAAAGACGGAGCATATTGATAACAGCGTCGGTGTGACGTTTGCTGGGCATTTGTTCTTCCGTGGATGCGGTCGGTCAAGAACACAGCGTAAGGTAAGAAATGAATATTTATTAAACTAATAAAACAAACTAGTAAACAGAAACACTGGCACAAGGCAAAACAAAAGCTCCTAGCATGAGAGCTAGGGATAAATAAAGGCGTAGTGTGAAAGCTAGCGAGTATAAACATACATATATATATATATATATATATATATATATATATATATATATATATATATATATATATATATATATATATATATATATATATATATATATATATAAGCAGTCGTCACTTGTTGCGTAATGCAAATTAGGATCCGAACAGAAAGGGCTGGCTTAAATAAGGCAGTAATCAGCAAAAACAGGCGTGCGTCGAAAGCAACGGGCAGGTGAAAACTAATGAGCAACCATGGTGACGGAACAAACACAGGAAATAAGGAAGTCAAACAACAGAATGTGATATCAAAATGAACATAGCTACAATATTGTATGATCCGGGCAACGGATCAGAACAGTCGGACTACAATGGCGTATTCGTGCAATGCACTTTGGGTAAATCTCAACGGATAACCCGCCAATGGGAAAAATTCCAAACGGCTCGTTTCCCGGAAGTATGTCGGAAAGCAAGATTGCTTTATAAATATCCAGGCCATACATCCATGGTTTGATATCAAAATGTTTCTGAACTTGTGCAGATACCAAACGGTTAGAAAAGTTACTTTTACAGAAGACAGAAGCTAAGGTCCGAAATAGATACAGATGATGCAGTATTATCTGCTCAAAGATGCTACCTGGTGGTTGTTTGAGCACACTGCATCTAGTCCTGGATCGTGCCACTCCTTAGTGCTTCAGCCACACGCAGAATTCTCACAGTAGTGAGGCAGAAATACAACCTCACCAATTACCGTCGGGCTAATTTAATGAATTATAGTAGCCACTAGGTGTCGCTGAAAACAATAGGTTAGTATTTCTGTTTGACTCAATTCACTTCAACACAACACGATATTAAAAGTACGCCAGCGGATATCAAATTGTATGAATATCCATATCGGATGTGAAAATGTATCAGACACCTCTAACTTTTACCACAATCAGCTACTAAAGTTCCAACAGCATATTTACTTTAGCAAAACAAGTACTCGGACCAACTTTCGGGTCTGACTGATCGCGTATCACTCAAATATTAATCAACGTCGTATCAGTCTCCTTTCCATTACTTCAATTATTAATCATTCATTCATGCATGAGACCTTGAACTCCTGGTGAGTCATTTTTCCTTTCAATGCAAGGACGAGGATTTGACTCGGGGGGCCACATTGAGAGAAAAAAACGTGTCTGGGGGGCCAATGTGTATGAATGATATATACACTTTTAGATGTAAAAATCTGCCCTACAGTATATGTGTTTGGCTTCTTTGTTTTCAGGAAAACCAATACCAAAAGTCACAATGTTCGATAAGAGTTCTAAATATGACGAGTCGGACGCATGGTGATGCGGGTTTCGTTCTCCCAAGGATGCAGGCGGGCTTTGGACACAGCGTGCAGGTAGGAAATGATTTATTTAAGAATAAAACAGACTAAGACAAAACCAAAAGAGCTAGCATAAGAGCTAGCATGGGAGCGAGAAAAAACAAAATGGGCTTAGCATGGAAGCTAGCATAAGCAGGACCGGGAACAAAAGTTGTCTTTTTTTTGTACAAAGACAAATTAGGAAGCAAGGCCGAATGAACGGAGAAGGCAGGTTTAAATAACGACAGTAATCCCAAAAACAGTTGTGCGTCCGGAAATAACCGTCAGCTGAAAATAATACGTAGCTATGGTGACGAAACTAACTCACTGGTGCACAAACAATAACAAGATGAGTCCAGAACTAACAGAAAACACAAATAGACTCAAATCTAAATCATCATCTGATCCGGGCAGCGGATCATAACACTAAAAATGTTATGACAAACCACTTCAAAAAAAAACAAAAAACGGAATGGTATTTTACAGTTTTTTACTGGGGCGGTATAGCTCGTTTGGTAGAGTGGCCGTGCCAGCAACTTGAGGGTTCCAGGTTCGATTCCCGCTTTCGCCATCCTAGTCACTGCCATTGTGTCCTTGGGCAAGACACTTTACCCACCTGCTCCCAGTGCCACCCACACTGGTTTAAATGGAACTTAGATATTGGGTTTCACTATGTAAAGTGCTATGAGTCACTAGAGAAAAGCGCTATATAAATATAATTCACTTCATTACTGACTGTAACAACCAGATTTATACATGAAAATAAAGAAAAGTGGGACTTACAATATTAACTACGAAAAATAAAACACTGAATATCAAGAGCATATGAACGTCGCTCTTCTTTTACTCCTCACACCATTGTATCTTTTAAAATCAAGCAAAACGCAACACAAATGTAACAAACCGCAACACCGACAATATGATTTATTGTCACTATTATGCAGAAATGTTTTGTAAAAACGCCCACTGTGGTCTGTTCCTGGTCTGAGCTGCCGTGACGTAGAATACCCTAGTAACTCCTATAACACTCAAAAAGTTAAAGGCCTACTGAAACCCACTACTAGCGACCACGCAGTCTGATAGTTTATATATCAATGATGAAATATTAACATTGCAACCCATGCCAATACGCAATTTAGTTTACTAAATTGCGATTTTAAATTTCCCGCGGAAGTATCATGCTAAAACGTTGCAACGTCACGCATTGTAGAGGATATTCTGTTCCAGCACTGTTCACAGCTGTTAGTAGTCTCTTTTCATTGCATAATTCCACAGTATTTTGGACATCTGTGTTGCTGAATCTTTTGCAATTTGTTCAATTAATAATGGAGACGTCAAAGAAGAAAGATGTAGGTGGGAAGCGGTGTATTGCAGCCGCCTTTAGCAACACAAACACAGCCGGTGTTTCCGTGTATACATTCCCGAAAAATGACGGTGAAGCTTTACTATGGAACGGAGCGGTCAAGCAGACATGGTTCCCTACCACATGTCAACCGGCAGGTTTCGGTGAGAAAATGGTAGTAATAAGTCGGCTCTTACCGTAGACATGAGCGGAGAGTTTGCGTCGTTCCTCCTGCACCTGTCAAAGAGGCAGCTGCGACTCTTTTGCCTCCTCCCACCGGCGGCCCCCGACCGTCAGATGCTTCCACCGTGGAGGAGGGAAAAAAAAAACCCCGCCCGGCCCGACCGGCTGCTTTCACCTCGTCGAGAAACGTGGCTTCCCTCGGAGACACTGGAGGTCACCACACCCCTACGACTTTCAGGTTGTACAGGTACGATCATATAATCTCACTAAAACACTAGTAACACAATAAGCAGAATTATCCAAGTAAATTTGTCTAATAACATCTGAATCGCTCTGCCGTCTATTTTTTTTTTCTATTCCTTCACTCTCACTTTCCCCATCCACAAATCTTTCATTCTCGCTCAAATATAATGGGGAAATCGTCGCTTTCTTGGTCCGAATCGCTCTGGCTGCTGGTGGCCATGATAGTAAACAATGTGAGGATGTGAGGAGCTCTACAAACAGTGATGTCACGTGCACATTGTCTGCTACTTCCGGTACAGGCAAGGCTTTTTTATTAGCGACCAAAAGTTGCAAACTTTATCATCGATGTTCTCTACTAAATTCAATGTTGTATTTACCATTACCTCCCTGCTTGGCAGGGAGGTAATGGGTCCCATTTTTATAGTCTTCGGTAAGACTCGCCCTGGGGTTTGAACTCACAACCTACCGATCGCTGGACAGTTGGAACAGGTTTTATTCGGCCTGCGGAATGAGTTTGCTAAGTATAAAAATGAACGGAAATTTTTGAAAAAAAAAAAACTGCTGTTCTAAATGTGTCCACTGGATGTCGCAATACCAATTATTTGTATCTTTGTAAATGATGCTACATTTGTATAAAAAACATGATGTCAGTGCACCCGTCGAGGAAAATGAGCCCATCTGTCCATCCATTTCCTACCGCGTGTCCCTTTTGGGGTAGCAGGGGGGCGCTGTAACCTATCTCAGCCACATTCGGGCGGAAGGCGGGGTATGCCCTGGACAAGTCGCCAACACAGATAGACGGACAACATTCACACACTAGGGCCAATTTAGTGTTGCCAATCCACCTATCCCCCATGCAGTCACGGGGAGGACATGCAAACTCCACACAGAAAGATCCCGAACCCGGGATTGAACCCAGGACTACTCAGGACCTTCGTATTGTGAGGCACATGCACTAACGCCTGCCCCACCATGCTGCCCTAAGAAAAATGAATCAAACTACATAAATAAAATCCCGTAATTTGACTTTTGGTATATATATTTTTTTATCTTGATAGATTAAAAATTAACACGATGAACATTATCACATAATTTTCTTCATAAAATACAACAGCCAGAATATAATTGACCGCATTATGTAAGTGTAAAAAAAAACCCGACAACATAATTTTTACATTTTCCGAATGTGCTTGTCTTTATTTTTAAGTGATCGTGCCGTGATTTTACCATATCCCACTTGGGAGAAGATTTTTCTCCATGTGGCCCCCCATCTAAAATGAGTTTGACACCCCTGCACTACCTGCGATGAGGTGGCGACTTGTCCAGGGTATACACCGCCTTCCGCCCGAATGCGGCTGAGATAGGTTCCAGCAACCCCCGCAAACCCAAAAGGGACAAGCGGTAGGAAATGGATGGATGTATGGGCTCATTTTCCTCGACTGGTGCACTAGAGTAGATTTTTCTCCATGTGGCCCCCCATTTAAAATGAGTTTGACACCCCTGCACTACCTGCGATGAGGTGGCGACTTGTCCAGGGTGTACGCCGCCTTTTGCCCGAATGTGGCTGATATAGGTTCCGGCAACCCCCGCGACTCCAAAAGGGACAAGCGGTAGAAAATGGATGAATGGATGTCTTTATTTTTAAGTTATTGTGCCGTGATTTTACCAGTCCGGCCCACTTGGGAGTAGATTTTTCTCCCTGTGGCCCCCCTCTCTAAAATGAGTTTGACACCTCTGCACTACCTGCGATGAGGTGGCGACTTGTCCAGGGTGTACCCTGCCTTCCGCCAGAATGCGGCTGTGATAGGCTCCAGCAACCCCCGCGACAAGCGGTAGAAAATGGATGTCTGTATTTTTAAGTTATCGTGCCGTGATTTTACCAGTCCCGCCCACATGGGAGTAGATTTTTCTCCATGTGGCCCCCCATTTAAAATGAGTTTGACACCCCTGCACTACCTGCGATGAGGTGGCGACTTGTCCAGGGTGTACCCCACCTTCCGCCCGAATGCGGCTGATATAGGTTCCAGCAACCCTCGCGACCCCAAAGTGGTAGAAAATGGATAAATGGACGTCTTTGTTTTTAAGTTATCGTGCCGTGATTTTACCTATCCAGCCCACTCGGGAGTAGATTTTTCTCCATGTGGCCCCCCATTTAAAATGTGTTTGACATCCCTGTACTACCTGCAATGAGGTGGCAACTTGTCCAGGGTGTACTCCGCCTTCCGCCCAAATGCGGCTGAGACAGGTTCCAGCAACCCCAAGCGGTAGAAAATGGATGAATGGATGTCTTCATTTCTAAGTTATCGTGCTGAGATTTTACCAGTCGGGCCCACTTGGGAGTAGATTTTTCTCCATGTGGCCCCCTATCTAAAATTAGTTTGACACCCCTGCACTACCTGCGATGAGATGGCGACTTGTCCAGGGTGTACACCGCCTTCCGCCCAAATGCGGCTGAGATAGGTTCCAGCAACCCTTGCGACCCAAGCGGTAGGAAATGGATGGATGGATGTCTTTATTTTTCATTTATCATGCAGGGATTTTACCAGTCCGGGCCACTTGGGAGTAAATTTTTCTCCATGTGGCCCCCCATCTAAAATGAGTTTGAAACCTCTGCACTACCTGCGATGAGGTGGTGACTTGTCAAGGGTGTATGCCGCCTTCCGCCCGAATGTGGCTGAGATAGGTTCCAGCAACCCTTGCAACCCAAGCGGTAGAAAATGGATGAATGGATGTCTTTATTTTTAAGTTATCGTGCCGTGATTTTACCATATCCCACATGGGAGTAGATTTTTCTCCCTGTGGCCCCCCATCTAAAATGAGTTTGAAACCCCTGCACTACCTGCGATGAGGTGGCGACTTGTCCAGGGTGTACACTGCCTTCCGACAGAATGCGGCTGAGATAGGCTCCAGCAACCCCCGCGACCCCAAAAGGGACAAGTGGTAGGAAATGGATGGATGGATGAGCTCATTTTTCTCGACTGGTGCACTAGAGTAAATTTTTCTCCATGTGGCCCCCCATTTAAAATGAGTTTGACACCCCTGCACTACCTGCGATGAGGTGGCGACTTGTCCAGGGTGTACGCCGCCCTCCGCCCGAATGCGGCTGATATAGGTTCCGGCAACCCCCGAGACTCCAAAAGGGACAAGCGGTAGAAAATGGATGAATGGATGTCTTTATTTTTAAGTTATTGTGCCGTGATTTTACCAGTCCGGCCCACTTGGGAGTAGATTTTTCTCCCTGTGGCCCCCCATCTAAAATGAATTTGACACCGCTGCACTACCTGGCAACTTGTCCAGGGTGTATGCCGCCTTCCGCCAGAATGCGGCTGAGATAGGTTCAAGCAACCCCCGCGTTTCCAAGCGGCAAAAAATGGATGTCTTTATTTTTAAGTTACCGTGCAGGGATTTTACCATATCCCACTTGGGAGTACATTTTTCTCCATGTGGCCCCCCATCTAAAATGAGTTTGGCACCCCAGCACTACCTGCGATGAGGTGGCGACTTGTCCGGGGTGTACCCTGCCATCCGCTTGAATGCGGCTGAGATAGGCTCCAGCAACCCCCGTGACCCCAAGCGTTAGAAAATGGATGAATGGATGTCTTTATGTTTAAGTTATCTTGCCGTGATTTTACCAGAGTAGATTTTTCTCCATGTGGCCCCCCATTTAAAATGAGTTTGACACCCCTGACCTTACCTAAAGGCCATTGAGCAAGCTTAAGGCCCTCAAAAGAGCAGATTTCGACCATTGAAATACTTTCTATAGTTCAAGAACATCATAATGGCGGTGACAGTTTTGATGTTAAAGGTCTAAAAAAATTATGTGGCCGGGGGGCTTTAGGTAGTCATATTGAAAAAAACTACATAGGAAACGCAAAGTAGACTTTGGACCTAAGAAAAAAAACTTGCAAAATCAACTCTTGACTTTCAAAGAGCAGAATTGCTGAAATTGACATGTGAATCACGCAATGTAAGCCTGCAATTGGTGCGTAAATCAGAAATATTAACCATAAAAAAACACTTTTTTGCAGGGGAAATTATTTACAACTTGGTCACTTTCTTCTTGCACAATTTCCACCAGTTTTATCAAGCAATCCGGAAGCAACGCCATTGCACACAAAAGCTGTTAGGAGTCAGGCACCGGCTGGAAGTCCGTGCGTAAAGTGCAAAACTCACCTGGCCATTGCGCCACAGCCGCGGTTACAAGGATCAGGACGCAGCACACCAAGTGCTCCAAACATGAAGAACACCTGCAGAAAAAAAAAAAAAAAAGAATCAACATGAAGTTTGCGTCAAATGTGCACAAAAAAAAAAAAACAGCGCAGAAGACCTCATCGTCATCTCTCTTGCGCTGCTCCGGAGCGGCGAAGAAGCAACATGGAACCTTTCTGTGCGCCAAACACGTCCTGCGGCTCCCCCGGCTGATGCACGCTCGAGTGGGGCCAAGACCACACAAAAGTGACCACTGGAGCCCGGGTGGGGGTGGAGGGGTAGGAGGGCGTGGGGGTCGAGTCAAATATCGACACCGTCGATACCAAATGGTATCGGTAAATCCCCGATATGGTCTATGATTCTTGCGTTGACTAAAATCAGATTAATTTTCATGTATTTATTATCAAATTGCAAACAAACAAACAAAAAAATCACCTGACTGGAAATAAGTATATTTTGCAGCGTTGACGTTTTTTTGCTCCAAAAAAACGAGCTATAAAAATGGTGAAGGGATTATTGCATTATGTTGTTGGTATTGTCATGCTTTTTGCACATTATTTGAAGTGGCCCATCAGAATATTAATGTGGTCCACCACATTATCTGATGTGGGTCGCGACAATATTTTATTTGGCCCTTCAAATTATTAACGTTGTCCACCACATTATTCAACATAGCCCACCACAGTATTTATGGGGCCCATCAAATTATTAATGTGGTTCACCACATTCTTTATGTGGCCTGCCGATTTGTTAAAAGCAGCCCGCCATGTTATTTTAAGTGGTCCCGTTAATAAATTGACCCGCCACGTTATTTAGACCCTACCAAATTATTGTTATATCTGGTCTACCATGTTATCTCAGTGGCCCCCACACACATAATTTAAAATGGCCCATCAAAATATTAATGTGGTCCACCACATTATTTGATGTGGGCCAACACAATATTTTATTTGGCCCTTCAAATTATTCACCTGACCCGCCACATTATTTAACACAATCCCCCACAGTATTCATGGGGCCCATCAAATTATTAACATGGTCCACCACAATATTTGATGTGGGCCGCGACAATATTTTATTTGAGCCTTGAAATTATTAATGTGGTCCAAAACATTATTTAACATAGCCCACCGCAGTATTTATGGGGCCCATCAAATTATTAACGAGGTCCACCACGTTCTTTATGTGGCCCACCGATTTGTTAAAAGTAGCCCGCCGTATTATTTTAAGTGGCCCCGTTAATAAATTGACCCGCCACGTTATTTAGACCCTACCAAATTATTTGACGCGGTCCGCCACATAAATCAACTGACTCACTTTATTTGATGTGGCCCATTACATTAATATTTGTGGTCTACCATGTTATCTCTGTGGCCCCCACACACATAATTTAAAATGGCCCATCAAAATATTAATGTGGTCAATCACATTATTTAATGTGGGCCGCTACAATATTTCATTTGGCCCTTCAAATTATTAATCTGGCCCGCCACATTATTTAACACAGTCCCCCACAGTATTCATGGGGCCCATCAAATTATTAACATGGTCCACCACGTTTTTTGATGTGGGCGGCGACAATATTTTACCTGGCCCTTGAAATTATTAATGTGGTCCAAAACATTATTTAACATAGCCCACCACAGTATTTATGGGGCCCATCAAGTTATTAACATGGTCCACCACTTTATTTGATGTGGGCCGCCACAATATTTTATTTGGCCCTTCAAATTATTAACGTGGTCCACCACATTATTTAACATAACCCACCACAGTATTTATGGGGCCCATCAAATTATTAACGAGGTCCACCACTTCTTTATGTGGCCCGCCGATTTTTTTAAAGTAGCCCGCCGTGTTATTTAAGTGGCCCCGTTAATAAATTGACCCGCCACGTTATTTAGACCCAACCAAATTATTTGACGCGGTCTGCCATATTAATCAACTGACTCACTTTATTTGATGTGGCCCATTACATTGATATATGTGGTCTACCATGTTATCTCTGTGGCCCCCACACACATAATTTAAAATGGCCCATCAAAATATTAATGTGGTCCACCACATTTGATGTGGGACGCTACAATATTTTATTTGGCCCTTCAAATTATTAATCTGGCTTGCCACATTATTTAACACAATCCCCCACAGGATTTATGGGGCCCATCAAATTATTAACATGGTCCACCACGTTATTTTATGTGGGACGTCACAATATTTAATTTGGCCCTTGAAATTATTAACGTGGTCCACAACATTATTTAACATAGCCCACCACAGTATTTGAAGTGGTCCATCAAAATAATAACATCATCCACCACGTTATTTGATGTGGGCCGCTACAATATTTTATTTTGCCCTTCAAATTATTAACGTGGTCCACCACATTATTCCACATAGCCCACCACAGTATTTATGGGGCCCATCAAATTATTAACGAGGTCCACCACGTTCTTTATGTGCCCCGCTGATTTGTTAAAAGTAGCCCGCCGTGTTATTTTGAGTGGCCCCGTTATTTAGCCTACCAAATTATTTGATGCGGTCTGCCACATTAATCGACTGACTCACATTATTTGATGTGGCCCATTGCATCGTTATATGTAGTCTACCATGTTATCTCTGTGGCCCCCACACACATAACTTAAAATGGCCCATCAAAATATTAACGTGGTCCACCATGTTATTTGATGTGGGCCGACAATATTTTATTTGGCCCTTCAAATTATTAATCTGGCCCGCCACGTTATTTAACACAATCCCCCACAGTATTTATGGGGCCCATCAAATTATTAACCTGGTCCACCACGTTATTTGATGTGGGCCGCCGCAATATTTTATTTGACCTTTGAAATTATTAATGTGGTCCACCACATTATTTAACATAGGCCACCGCAGTATTTAT
Organism: Nerophis ophidion; assembly: GCF_033978795.1. Classification (NCBI taxonomy): domain Eukaryota; kingdom Metazoa; phylum Chordata; class Actinopteri; order Syngnathiformes; family Syngnathidae; genus Nerophis; species Nerophis ophidion. Next base: position 13,157,809 of record NC_084623.1, read on the forward strand.
GGGGCCCATCAAATTATTAACGAGGTCCACCACATTCTTTATGTGGCCCGCCGATTTGTTAAAAGTAGCCCGCCGTGTTATTTTAAGGGGCCCCGTTAATAAATTGTCCCGCCACGTTATTTGACGCGGTCTGACACGTTAAGCAACTGACTCACATTATTTGATGTGGCCCATTACATTAATATTTGTGGTCTACCATGTTATCTTTGTGGCCCCCACACACATTATTTAAAATGGCCCATCAAAATATTAATGTGGTCCACCACATTTGATGTGGGACGCTACAATATTTTATTTGGCCCTTCAAATTATTAACCTGGCTCGCCACATTATTTAACACAATCCCCCACAGGATTTATGGGGCCCATCAAATTATTAACATGGTCCACCATGTTATTTTATGTGGGCCGTCACAATATTTTATTTGGCCCTTGAAATTATTAACATGGTCCACCACGTTATTTTATGTGGGCCGTCACAATATTTTATTTGGCCCTTGAAATTATTAACATGGTCCACCACATTATTTAACATAGCCCACCACAGTATTTATGGGGCCCATCAAATTATCAACGTGGTCCACCGCATTATTTGATGTGGGCCGAAACAATATTTTATTTGGCCCTTCAAATTATTAACATGAACCACCACATTATTTAACATAATACACCGCAATATTTATGGGGCCCATCAAATTATTAATGTGGGCCACCCCATTATTTTATGTGGGTCAACACAATATTTTATTTGGCCCTTCAAATTAATACCATGGTCCACCACATTATTTAACATAGCCCACCACAGTATTTATGGGTCCCATCAAATTATCAACAGTTCGCAACATCATTTGATGTGGCCTGTCAAATTATTACATGTAGTCTGCCATGTTATTAATGTGGTCCGCCACATTACTAACGTGGTTCGCCACAATATCAACATGAACCGGCCACATTATTTTATGTGGCCCAGCACATTATTGCTGTGGCCCGCCACGTTATTAACGTGGCCCGTGAAATTATTAGTGTGGACTGCCAAATTTTTTTACATGGACCGCCACATTATTAACATGACCCGCAACATTATTTTATGTGGTCCTTCGAATTATTAACGTGGTCCGCGACATTATTTTTACGTGGCCCGCCGCATTATTGCTGTGGCCGCCACATTATTAACGTGGTCCGCCTCATAATTTTATGTTACCCTTCAATTTTTTAATGTGGTCCGCCACAGTATTTGAAGTGGCCCATCAATTTATCATATGTAGTCAGATATGTTGGGCCAAAGAAAGTTGCGAGTTGCAGCACTTTGATAAAAAAGACGGGAAACACCATGGAATTAAAAAATGACGTCAAGTACAAAAACTACAACCCTGTCAACAAAGTAAAAACTTGAAAATGCACAAGTTAAAAAGTACTTGGGTGTCAGTATCCGTATCGGCCTGTATTTACTTGGCATCGAATCCTTATCGAAATGTGTGACTGCAGTTCTTTTAACTAATGCTCTACTGATAAATATGATGAGCTGATTCAGAAAGATTTAAGTCTTGTTACAAAAAAAAAAGTATGGGTATTGTCCTGTATTTACTTGATATTGAAATCAACACCAATATCGATACTATCAATACCAAGCGTAGCAAAATAATATAATTTTGATAAAAATATTTAAGGCAAAAACGACAAAATTGTTGTTTTTTTAGTTGTTGTTTTTTTTTATTATTGGTATCAGTACCGGTATTGTTTTGTATTATTTCTGATATTGGAATCGATACCAATATTGATGCCATCGATACCAAGCAATTCGAAATTGAGCTTCGTTAAAATAAGTATCGGTATTTTCTTGTCTTTACTTGATTTTGAAATAGATACTCATGTTGATTCTCTCGATACCAGGTTTGGCAAATATATTATAGGCAAAAGAAGCTCCCGTGGGGCCGAAAAAAGTTGCGAGTTCCAGCACTTCGATAAAGAAAGCGAGAATTACTATGGAATTCAAGCATGAACTCAAGTACAAAAACTACAACCCTGTCAACAAAGTAAAAACTTGAAAATGCACAAGTTAAAAAGTACCTGGGTCTCAGTATCCGTATCGGCCTGTATTTACTTGGCATCGAATCTTTATTGAAATGTGTGACTGCAGTTCTTTTAACTAATGCTCTACTGATAAATATGAAGAGCCGATTCAGAAAGAGTTAAGTCTTGTCCAAAAAAAAAAAAAGTATCGGTATTGTCCTGTATTTACTTGATATTGAAATCAACACCAATATCGATACTATCAATACCAAGGGTAGCAAAATAATATAATTTTGATTAAAATATTTAAGGCAAAACGACAAAATTATTGCTGTTTTTTAGTTGTAGTTTTTTTTATTATTGGTATCAGCACCGGTATTGTTTTGTATTATTTCTGATATTGGAATAGATACCAATATTGATGCCATCGATACCAAGCAATTTGGGATTGAGCTTCGTTAAAATAAGTATCAGTATTTTCCTGTCTTTACTTGATTTTGAAATAGATACTCATGTTGCTACTATCGATACCAGGTTTGGCAAACATATTATAAGCAAAAGAAGCTCCCGTGGGGCCGAAGAAAGTTGCGAATTGCAGCACTTCGATAAAGATGATGAGAAACACTATGGAATACAAGAATGAACTCAAGTACAAAAACTACAACGATGTCAACAAAGTAAAAACTTGAAAATGTACAACTTAAAAAGTACTTGGGTGTCAGTATCCGTATCGGCCTGTATTTACTTGGCATCGAATCCTTATTGAAATGTGTGACTGCAGTTCTTTTAACTAATGCTCTACTGATAAATATGAAAAGCCGATTCAGAAAGAGTTAAGTCTTGTAAATAAAAAGTATTGGTATTGTCCTGTATTTACTTGATATTGAAATCAAAACCAATATCGATACTATCAATACCAAGGGTAGCAAAATAATATAATTTTGATTAAAATATTTAAGGCAAAACAACAAAATTATTCGTTGATTTTAGTTGTTTTTAAAGTATCGGTATCAGTACCGGTATTGTTTTGTATTATTTCTGATATTGGAATCGATACCAATATTGATGCCATCGATACCAAACAATTCGAAATTGAGCTTCGTTAAAATAAGTATCGGTATTTTCCTGTGTTTACTTGATTTTGAAATAGATGCTCATGTTGATACTATCGATACCAGGTTTGGCAAACATAAGCAAAAGAAGCTCCCGTGGGGCCGAAAAAAGTTGCGAGTCGCAGCACTTTGATAAAGATGACGAGAAACACTATGGAATTCAAGAATGAACTCAAGTACAAAAACTACAACCATGTTAACAAAGTAAAAACTTGAAAATGTACAACTTAAAAAGTACTTGGGTGTCAGTATCCGTATCGGCCTGTATTTACTTGGCATCGAATCCTTATTGAAATGTGTGACTGCAGTTCTTTTAACTAATGCTCTACTGATAAATATGAACAGCCGATTCAGAAAGAGTTAAGTCTTGTCCAAAAAAAAAAGTAGCGGTATTGTCCTGTATTTACTTGATATTGAAATCAACACCAATATCGATACTATCGATACCAGGGGTAGCAAAATAATATAATTTTGATTAAAATATTTTAAGCAAAACGACACAATTATTGCTGTTTTTTAGTTGTTGTTTTTTTATTATTGTATCAGTACCGGTATTGTTTTGTATTATTTCTGATATTGGAATCGATACCAATATTGATGCCATCGATACCAAACAATTCGAAATTGAGCTTCGTTAAAATAAGTATCGGTATTTTCCTGTGTTTACTTGATTTTGAAATAGATACTCATGTTGATACTATCGATACCAGGTTTGGCAAACATATTATAAGCAAAAGAAGCTCCCGTGGGGCCGAAGAAATTTGCGAGTTGCAGCACTTCGATAAAGATGACGAGAAACACTATGGAATTCAAGAATGAACTCAAGTACAAAAACTACAATCATGTCAACAAAGTAAAAACTTGAAAACGTACAACTTAAAAAGTACTTGGGTGTCAGTATCCGTATCGGCCTGTATTTACTTGGCATCTAATCCTTATTGAAATTTGTGACTGCAGTTCTTTTAACTAATGCTCTACTGATAAATATGAACAGCCGATTCAGAAAGAGTTAAGTCTTGTAAAAAAAAAAGAGTAGCGGTATTGTCCTGTATTTACTTGATATTGAAATCAACACCAATATCGATACTATCGATACCAGGGGTAGCAAAATAATATAATTTTGATTAAAATATTTAAGGCAAAACGACACAATTATTGCTGTTTTTTAGTTGTTGTTTTTTTATTATTGGTATCAGTACCGGTATTGTTTTGTATTATTTCTGATATTGGAATCAACACCAATATTGATGCCATCGATACCAAGCAATTCGAAATTGAGCTTCGTTGAAATAAGTATCAGTATTTTCTTGTCTTTAAATGATTTTGAAATAGATACTCATGTTGATACTATCAATACCAGGTTTGGCAAACATATTATTAGCAAAAGAAACTCCCGTGGGGCCGAAGAAAGTTGCGAGTTGCAGCACTTTGATAAAGATGACGAGAAACACTATGGAATTCAAGAATGAACTCAAGTACAAAAACTACAATCATGTCAACAAAGTAAAAACTTGAAAACGTACAACTTAAAAAGTACTTGGGTGTCAGTATCCGTATCGGCCTGTATTTACTTGGCATCAAATCCTTATTGAAACGTGTGACTGCAGTTCTTTCAACCAATTCTCATTTGATAAATACGAAGAGCCGATTCAGGAGAAGTTAAGTCTTCTCCATTGTTGCGTGGAGTGGTTGTGAAAGGGTGAAAGAAGCTGTGTAAACAAAGGGAAAATGTGTCATTCAGCAGGTTGACACTGAAATTACCGCCTTGGGCTCACAGGAGAGGACTCGACCCGACTAAAGCTTTGTTTACTTTGCTGCATGTTGCATGGAGCCAAGAACTACGATACATCTTCATCTCAGTCAAATCTCTTCCCACCCCCACGCTCTTATTTCTCATTTTCTAACTGTATGCATGCTCCAAATAAACACACACTAAAAAAAGTACCAGTATCGGCCTGAGTCTATATATTATTGATATTCATTCTATCGATACAAAGGGTATCAACAGATTACAATTTTGATGAACAACTTAAAGGCAAAAAGACACAATTATGAAATGATTTTAGTAAAAAAAAAAAAGAAAAAAAGTATCGTTATCAGTATCGGATTTACTCGATATCGCAATAGATACCTGAATCGCGGCATAGCGACAGGTTATATATTTGATGAACAAACTAAAGGCAAAACAACATTATTCTTTGAATTTAGTCAAATGTATCAGTATCGCCCTGTATTTACCTGATTACAAAATACATAAATGGATTCTATCGATACCAAGGGAATCAACATATCATAATTTTGATGAACAAGCTTTAAGGCTAAACGACAAAATTATGAATGATATCAGTATCAGTTTCAACCTGTATTTACTCGATATTGCAATAGATACCTGTATCGATAATAGCGACAAGTTATATATTTGATGAACAAACTAAAGTCGAAACAACATTATTCTTTGAATTTAGTCAAATGTATCAGTATCGCCCTTTATTTACCTGATATCAAAATACAAACGGATACTGATTCCATCGATACCAAGGGTATCGGCAGATTATAATTTTGATTAACAATTTAAAACTGAAAGGTCAAAATTCTAAATTTATTTTAGAAACAGCAAAAAAAAGATTGTTTTCAGTATCGGTATCATCCTGTATTTACTCGATAACGCAGTGATACCTATTTCAATATTATCGACACCAAGAGTAGCGATAAGTTATAAATTTGATGAACAACTTAAAGGCAAATTATTGATTTTAGAAAAAAAAAAAAAAAGTATCTTTATCAGTATCGGTATCATTCTGTAATACTCGATATCGCAACAGATACCTATACGATATCGACTCCAAGGGTAGCGACAGGTTATATATTTGATGACAAACTAAAGGCAAAACAATATTATTCTTTGAATTTATTGAAATGCATCAGTATCGCCCTGTATTTACCTGATCACAAAATACATAAATTGATTCTATCGATACCAAGGGAATCAACATATCATAATTTTGATGAACAACTTTAAGGCTAAATGACAAAATTATGAAATGATATTTAAAAAAAAGAATCGTTATCAGTATCAGTTTCAACCTGTATTTACTCGATATTGCAATAGATACCTGTATCGATAATAGCGACAAGTTATATATTTGATGAACAAACTAAAGGCAAAATAACATAATTCTTTGAATTTAGTCAAATGTATCAGTATCGCCCTGTATTTATCTGATTTCAAAACACATACAGATATTGATTCTATCGATACCAAGGGTATCGACGTATTATAATCTTGATGAACAACTTAAAGGCAAAACGACAAAATTATTGATTGATTTTAGTTTAAAAAAGTATCGTTAGCAGTATCGGTATCATCCTGTATTTATTCGATATCGCAACAGATACCTATATTGATATAATCGACACCAAGGGTAGTGACAGGTTATACATTTGATGAACGAACTAAATGCAAAACAACATTAATCTTTGAATTTAGTCAAATGTATCAGTATCGCCCTGTATTTACCTGATTTCAAAATACATACGGATATTGATTCTATTGATACCAAGGGTATCGACGGATTATAATTTTGTTGAACAATTTTAAAGGTGAAATGAAAACATAATGATTTGACTTTAGTTTTTTTTTTAAAGTATCGTTATCAGTATCGGTATCATCTTGTATTTACTCGATATCGCAATATATAACTATATCGATATGATCGACACCAGGGTAGCGACAGGTTAAAAATCTGATGAACAAACTAAAGGCAAAACAACATCATTCTTTGAATTTAGTCAAATGTATCAGTATCGCCCTTTATTTATCTGATATCAAAATACATACCGATATTGATTCTATCGATACCAGGGGTATCGGCAGATTATAATTTTGATGAACAATTTAAAAGTGAAAGGACAAAATTCTAAATTGATTTTAGAAACAAAAAAATAAGGATTGTTTTCAGTATCGGTATCATCCTGTATTTACCCGATAACGCAGTGATACCTATTTCAATATTATTGACACCAAGGGTATCGACAAGTTATAATTTTGATGAACAACTTAAAGGCAAAACGAAAAAATTATTGATTGATTTTAGTAAAAAAAAAAAAGTATCTTATCAGTATCGGTATCATTCTGTAATACTCGATATCGCAACAGATACCTATACGATATTATCGACTCCAAGGGTAGCGACAGGTTATATATTTGATGACAAACTAAAGGCAAAAGAACATTATTCTTTGAATTTAGTCAAATGTATCAGTATCACCCTGTATTGACCTGATTACAAAATACATAAATTGATTCTATCGATACCAAGGGAATCAACATATCATAATTTTGATGAACATCTTTAAGGCTAAAGGACAAAATTATGAATTGATATTAGTAAAAAAAAAAAAAGGATCGTTATCAGTATCAGTTTCAACCTGTATTTACTCGATATTGCAATAGATACCTGTATCGATAATTGCGACAAATTATATATTTGATGAACAAACTAAAGGCAAAATAACAATTCTTTGAATTTAGTCAATTGTATCAGTATCGCCCTGTATTTATCTAATTTCAAAATACATACAGATATTGATTCTATCGATACCAAGGGTATCGACGTATTATAATTTTGTTGAACAACTTAAAGGCAAAACGACAAATTATTGATTGATTTTAGTTTTTAAAAAAGTGTTTTTATCAGTATCGGTATCATCCTGTATTTACTCGATATAGCAACAGATACCTATATCGATATTATCGACACCAAGGGTAGCGACAGGTTATACATTTGATGAACTTGTGGGCAGGGGAACAGCTGACCTGGGATCAGTACTTGTGGCCCATGTCCACATCTGACCTAAGATCAGTTATTTGAGCAGGTGCACATCTGACCTGGGATCAGTTCTTGTGGGCATGTCCACATCTGACCTGGGATCAGTTCTTGTGGGCAGGTGCACATCTGACCTGGGATCAGTTCTTGTGGACAGGTGCACATCTGACCTGGGATCAGTTCTTGTGGGCAGGTGCACATCTGACCTGGGATCAGTTCTTGTGGGCAGGTCCACATATGACCTGGGTTCAGTTATTATGGGCAGGTGCACATCTGACCCGGGATCAGTTCTTGTGGGCAGGTGCACATCTGACCTGGTATCAGTTATTTTGGGCATGTCCACATCTGACCTGAGATCAGTTCTTGTGGGCAGGAGAACAGCTGACCTGGGATCAGTTCTTGTGGGCCATGTCCATATCTGACCTGGGATCAGTCCTTGTGGGCAGGAGAACAGCTGTACGTACAATTATTAATAATTGTACTTACATCGGTATTGATATCATCCTGTATTTACTTGATATATAAATCAATACCAGTATTGATACTATTGACACCAAAGGTAGAAAAAAATGATCATTTTGATAAAAATAAACAAAAAAAACCACGACAAAATTATTGTATGTCCTTAGTCAAATAAATAATTGCTATCCGTACCGTTGTTGTTCTGTATTTAATTGATATTGAAATCAACACCATTATACTATCGATACCAGGGGTAGCAACATATTAATGTTGATGAACAAATTAAAGGCAAAACGCCAATTTTTTAAAATGTTTTTTATTTGAGTAATAATTGTATATGCATCAGTAAAGGTATCGTCCTGTATTTTTACTTGATATCGAAATCAATACCAATTTTGATAGATGGATAGTTCTTCATAGATTCCTTCGGGAGAGTTCCTTCAGGAAAATGACAACTATCAAAACTATTGTTGGGAAGACTATGTCTCCCGGCTGGCCTGGGAACGCTTTGGGATCCCCCGGGAAGAGCTGGGGAGAGGGAAGTCTGGGCTTCCCTGCTTAGGCTGCTGCCCCCGCGACCCTACCTCAGATAAGCGGAAGATGATGATGGATGGATGGAAACAATTGATACTATTGACACCAAAGGTAGCAAAAAAAGGATCATTCTGATAGAAAAAAAATGAAAAGGAAACACGACAAAATTATTTTATCTTCTTAGTATCACAATCCGCGACTTGGATCGTTTATGGTTTTGCCTTTTGATATGTTTTTGATCATGTTTATTTCTAGACTTTGCCGATCCCTTCAGTTCTGTATTTCCTTGTTTGTGTTCGTCGCCATGGTTTCGCCATTTGATTCACCTGCTCTGGCGTCAGGCGCACCTGTCTTCTGATTATTATTTGTGTATTTAAGCCCACCTGATTCGCGTGCGTTCGGCACGTCACCGTTTTGGACCCTTTTGTATCCTGCTAAGTGCTTTATTTTGTCCTTTTGTACCAGTGTTATTTTATTTTTGTATTAAAAACCAAGTTCTTACCTGCAATCCTGCCTGTCTGCTCGAAGTGCATCCTTGAGGCGGCAACTCCGCGCAACAGCAACTGACACAAGACAAAGCAGGTACAAATAGGAGCAGGCTGATTGGCAACAGGTGTGGCCAGGTGCCAATCAGCCGCAGCTGAGGAGGAACACAGCGTTCAGGGAACAAGACAGGAAGCTGACAAAATAAGAGCACTAGACAGGAACTAAAGACAGGAGATACTAAACACAGAGGAAACAGACAAATGCAAAGGAAAAAAACTAAAACATAGACAAACTGTCAGGGGAAAGCCTGACACTTAGTAAAATAAAGGATCGGTATCCGTATCGGTATCGTTCTGTAGTTACCTGATAGCGAAATCAATACCAATATTGATACTATCTAAAATGATCATTTTGAGAAAAAAAAATGAAAGGAAACTAGACAAAATAGTTTTATGTTCTTAGTAAAAGAAATGATCGGTATCAGTATCGGTATCGTTCTTTATTTAATTGATATTGAACTCAACACCAATATTTTACTATCGATACCAGGGGTAGTAACAGATTATAATGTTGATGAACCAATTAAAGGCAAAACGCCAAAACTTTTTTTTTTTTGATTCAAAATTATTATTACATCGGTATTGATATCGTCCTGTATTTACTTGATAATAAAACGCCAAAACATTTTTTTTTTTTTATTTGAGTAAAAATTGTATATGCATCAGTATAGGTATCGTCCTGTATTTATTTGATATAGAAATCAATACCAATATTGATACTATTGACACCAAAGGTAGCAAAAAATAATCATTTTGATAAAAATAAATAAACAAAGGAAACACGCCAAAATTATTTTATGTCCTTAGACAAAGAAATGATCGGTATCTGTATCAGTATTGTTCTGTATTTAATTGATATTGAAATCAACACCATTATTATACTATCGATTCCAGGTAGCAACATATTAATGTTGATGAACAAATTAAAGGCAAAACGCCAATTTGTAAATACATTTTATTTGAGTAATAATTGTACATGCATCGGTATTGGTATCGTCCTGCATTTACTTGATATAGAAATCAATACCAATATTGATACTATCTAAAATGATCATTTTGAGAGAAAAAAAAGAAAGGAAACTAGACAAAATAATTTTATGTTCTTAGTAAAAGAAATGATCGGTATTAGTATCGGTATCGTTCTGTATTTAATTGGTATTGAAATCAACACCAATATTTTACTATCGATACAAGGGCTAGCAACAGGATTATAATGTTGATGAACCAATTAAAGGCAAAAACCAAAACTTTTTTAAAAATTATTAATAATTGTACTTACATCGGTATTGATATCGTCCTGTATTTACTTGATATCGAAATCAATACCAATATTGATACTATTGACACCAAAGGTAGCAAAAAATTCACATTTGAATAAAAATAAATAAACAAGGGAAACACGACAATTTTTGTATATCCTTAGTAAAAGAAATGATCGGTATCCGTATCGGTATTGTTCTGTATTTAATTGATATTGAAATCAACTCCAATATTATACTATCGATACCAGGGGTAACAACATATTAATGTTGATGAACAAATTAAAGGCAAAACGCCAATTTTTTTTATTTTTTATTTGAGTAAAAATTGTATATGCATCAGTATAGGTATCGTCCTGTATTTATTTGATATAGAAATCGATAACAATATTGATACTATTGACACCAAAGGTAGCAAAAAATTATAATTTTGATAAAAATAAATAAACAAAGGAAACACGACAAAATTATTTTATGTCCTTAGTAAAAGAAATGATCGGTATCCGTATCAGTATTGTTCTGTATTTAATTGATATTGAAATCAACACCATTATTATACTATCGATACCAGGTAGCAAAATATTAATGTTGATGAACAAATTAAAGGCAAAACGGCAATTTGGAAAAAAAAAATATTTGAGTAATAATTGTACATGCATCGTTATTGGTATCGTCCTGCATTTACTTGATATAGAAATCAATACCAATATTGATACTATCTAAAATGATAATTTTGAGGAAAAAATATGAAAGGAAACTAGACAAAATAATTTTATGTTCGTAGTAAAAGAAAGGAGCGGTATCAATATCGGTATCGTTCTGTATTTAATTGGTATTGAAATCAACACCAATATTTTACTATCGATACCAGGGGTAGCAACAGGATTATAATGTTGATGAACCAATTAAAGGCAAAAACCAAAACTTTTTTTTAAATTATTAATAATTGTACTTACATCGGTATTGATATCGTCCTGTATTTACTTGATATCGAAATCAATACCAATATTGATACTATTGACACCAAAGGTAGCAAAAAATCCACATTTGAATAAAAATAAATAAACAAAGGAAACACGACAATTTTTTTTATATCCTTAGTAAAAGAAATGATCGGTATCCGTATCGGTATTGTTCTGTATTTAATTGATATTGAAATCAACTCCAATATTATACTATCGATACCAGGGGTAACAACATATTAATGTTGATGAACAAATTAAAGGCAAAACGCCAATTTTTTTTATTTTTTATTTGAGTAAAAATTGTATATGCATCAGTATAGGTATCGTCCTGTATTTATTTGATATAGAAATCGATAACAATATTGATACTATTGACACCAAAGGTAGCAAAAAATTATCATTTTGATAAAAATAAATAAACAAAGGAAACACGCCAAAATTATTTTATGTCCTTAGTAAAAGAAATGATCGGTATCTGTATCAGTATTGTTCTGTATTTAATTGATATTGAAATCAACACCATTATTATGCTATCGATACCAGGTAGCAACATATTAATGTTGATGAACAAATTAAAGGCAAAACGCCAATTTGTAAATAAATTTTATTTGAGTAATAATTGTACATACATCGGTATTGGTATCGTCCTGCATTTACTTGATATAGAAATCAATACCAATATTGATACTATCTAAAATGATCATTTTGAGAAAAAAAAAAGAAAGGAAACTAGACAAAATAATTTTATGTTCTTAGTAAAAGAAATGATCGGTATTAGTATCGGTATCGTTCTGTATTTAATTGATATTGAACCCAACACCAATATTTTACTATCGATACCAGGGGTAGTAACAGATTATAATGTTGATGAACCAATTAAAGGCAAAACGCCCAAACTTTTTTTTTGGGATTAAAAATTATTATTACATCGGTATTGATATCGTCCTGTATTTACTTGATAGTAAAACGCCAAAACATTTTTTTTTTTTTAATTTGAGTAAAAATTGTATATGCATCAGTATAGGTATCGTCCTGTATTTATTTGATATAGAAATCGATAACAATATTGATACTATTGACACCAAAGGTAGCAAAAAATTGTAATTTTGATAAAAATAAATAAACAAAGGAAACACGCCAAAATTATTTTATGTCCTTAGTAAAATAAATGATTGGTATCTGTATCAGTATTGTTCTGTATTTAATTGATATTGAAATCAACACCATTATTATACTATCGATACCAGGTAGCAACATATTAATGTTGATGAACAAATTAAAGGCAAAACGCCAATTTGTAAAAAAAAAAAATATTTGAGTAATAATTGTACATGCATCGGTATTGGTATCGTCCTGCATTTACTTGATATAGAAATCAATACCAATATTGATACTATCTAAAATGATCATTTTGAGGGAAAAAAAATGAAAGGAAACTAGACAAAATCATTTTATGTTCGTAGTAAAAGAAATGAGCGGTATCAATATCGGTATCGTTCTGTATTTAATTGGTATTGAAATCAACACCAATATTTTACTATCGATACCAGGGGTAGTAACAGATTATAATGTTGATGAACCAATTGAAGGCAAAACGCCCAAACTTTTTTTGGGGATTAAAAATTATTATTACATCGGTATTGATATCGTCCTGTATTTACTTGATAATACAACGCTCAAACATTTTTTTTTAATTTGAGTAAAAATTGTATATGCATCAGTATAGGTATCGTCCTGTATTTATTTGATATAGAAATCGATAACAATATTGATACTATTGACACCAAAGGTAGCAAAAAATTGTAATTTTGATAAAAATAAATAAACAAAGGAAACACGCCAAAATTATTTTATGTCCTTAGTAAAAGAAATGATCGGTATCCGTATCAGTATTGTTCTGTATTTAATTGATATTGAAATCAACACCATTATTATACTATCGATACCAGGTAGCAACATATTAATGTTGATGAACAAATTAAAGGCAAAACGGCAATTTGGAAAAAAAAAATATTTGAGTAATAATTGTACATGCATCGTTATTGGTATCGTCCTGCATTTACTTGATATAGAAATCAATACCAATATTGATACTATCTAAAATGATAATTTTGAGGAAAAAATATGAAAGGAAACTAGACAAAATAATTTTATGTTCGTAGTAAAAGAAAGGATCGGTATCAATATTGGTATCGTTCTGTATTTAATTGCTATTGAAATCAACACCAATATTATACTATCGATACAAGGGGTAGCAACAGGATTATAATGTTGATGAACCAATTAAAGGCAAAAGCCAAAACTTTTTTTTTTTATTAATAAATGTACTTACATTGGTATTGATATCGTCCTGTATTTACTTAATATCGACATCGATACCAATATTGATACTATTGACACCAAAGGTAGCAAAAAATTCACATTTGAATAAAAATAAATAAACAAGGGAAATACGACAATTTTTTTTATATCCTTAGTAAAAGAAATGATCGGTATCCGTATCGGTATTGTTCTGTATTTAATTGATATTGAAATCAACTCCAATATTATACTATCGATACCAGGGGTAACAACATATTAATGTTGATGAACAAATTAAAGGCAAAACGCCAATTTTTTTTATTTTTTATTTGAGTAAAAATTGTATATGCATCAGTATAGGTATCGTCCTGTATTTATTTGATATAGAAATCGATAACAATATTGATACTATTGACACCAAAGGTAGCAAAAAATTATCATTTTGATAAAAATAAATAAACAAAAGAAACACGCCAAAATTATTTTATGTCCTTAGTAAAAGAAATGATCGGTATCTGTATCAGTATTGTTCTGTATTTAATTGATATTGAAATCAACACCATTATTATGCTATCGATACCAGGTAGCAACATATTAATGTTGATGAACAAATTAAAGGCAAAACGCCAATTTGTAAAAAAAAAATATTTGAGTAATAATTGTACATGGATCGGTATTGGTATCGTCCTGCATTTACTTGATATAGAAATTAATACCAATATTGATACTATCTCAAATGATAATTTTGAGGAAAAAAAAATGAAAGGAAACTAGACAAAATAATTGTATGCTCTTAGTAAAATAAATGATCGGTATCAATATCGCTATCGTTCTGTATTTAATTGATATTGAAATCAACACCAATATTTTACTATCGATACATGGGGTAGCAACAGGATTATAATGTTGATGAACCAATTAAAGGCAAAAACCAAAACTTTTTTAAAAATTATTAATAATTGTACTTACATCGGTATTGATATCGTCCTGTATTTACTTTATATCGAAATCAATACCAATATTGATACTATTGACACCAAAGGTAGCAAAAAATTCACATTTGAATAAAAATAAATAAACAAAGGAAACACGACAATTTTTTTATATCCTTAGTAAAAGAATTGATCGGTATCCGTATTGGTATCGTTCTGTATTTAATTGATATTGCAATCAACTCCAATATTATACTATCGATACCAGGGGTAGCAACATATTAATGTTGAACAAATTAAAGGCAAAACGCCAATTTTGTTTATTTTTTATTTGAGTAGTAATTGTACATGCATCGGTATTGGTATCGTCCTGTATTAACTTGATATATAGAAATCAATACTAATATTGATGCTATCGACACCAAAGGTACCAAACAATGATCATTTTGAAAAAAAAAAATGGAAGGAAACATGAAAAAATGTAATGTTTCTTGTAAAAGAAAGGACCGGTATCAGTATCGGTATCATTCTGTATTTAATGGATATTGAAATCAACACCAATATCATACTATCGATACCAGGGGTAGCAACATATTTTTTTTTATTTGAGTAAAAATTGTATATGCATCAGTATAAGTATCATCCTGTATTTATTTGATATAGAAATCAATACCAATATTGATACTATTGACACCAAAGGTAGCAAAAAATTATCATTTTGATAAAAATAAATAAAGGAAACACGACAAAATGAATTTATATCCTTAGTAAAAGAAATGATCGGTATCCGTATCGGTATCGTTCTGTATTTAATTGATATTGAAATCGACACCAATAGTATACTATCGATACCAGGAGTAGCAACATATTAATGTTGATAAACAAATTAAAGGCAAAACGCCAATTTTTAAAAAAAATTTATTTGGGTAATAATTGTACATGCATCGGTATTGGTATCGTCCCGTATTTACTTGATATCGAAATCAATACCAATTTTGATACTATCAACACCAAAGGTAGCAAACAATGATCATTTTGATGGAAAAAAAAATGAAAGGAAACATGACAAAATGATTTAATGTTCCTAGTAAAAGAAAGGACCGGTATCGGTATCGGTATCGGTATCATTCTGTATTTAATTGATATTGAAATCAACACCAATATTATACTATCGATACCAGGGGTAGCAACATATTAATGTTGATGAACAATTTAAAGGCAAAACACAAAACACTTTTTTAAAATTATTTGAGTAAAAATTGTATATGCATCAGTATAGGTATCGTCCTGCATTTAATCGATATCGACATCATTACCAACATTGATACTATCAATACCAAAGGTAGCAAAAAATATATAATTTTGATTTTAAAAAAATAATAAAAAGAAAAACCAAAAATTACGTAAGGTTTTTAGTAAAAAAAAAAAAGGATCAGGACCTTTTTTTTTAATTTGAGTAAAGATTGTATATGCATCACTATCGATATCTCCCTGTATTAACTTGATATTGAAATCGATATCAATATTCATACTGTCGACATCAAAGGTTGATGAACAAAAAATGAAAGGAAACACGACGAAATGATTTTATATTCTTAGTAAAAGTAAGGGTCGGTATCCGTATCGGTATCCTTCTTTATTTACTGGATATTAAAATCGATACCAATATTGATACTATCGACACCAAAGAGGCAAAAAATATATAATTTTGATTTAAAAAAATGAAAGGAAACATGACAAAATTATTTTATGTTCTTAGTAAAATAAAGGATCTGTATCGGTATCGTTCTGTATTTACTTGATATTGAAATCAACACCAATTTTGATATCATCGATACCAGGGGTAGCGACAGATTATAAAGTTGATGAACAAAAGAAAGGCAAAACGCCAAAACTTTTTTTTTTTTTGAGTAATAATTGTACATGCATTGGTATCGGTATTGGTATCGTCCTGTATTTACTTGATATTGAAATAGATACCAAATAGGATTTATCACAAAAAAAGGGACAAGGGGTACAAAAAAAAATATGAATGGATATTATCAAAAAACATTCAAAAGGTAGTTTGTTTAATGCACTCACACAAAATGGCCAGCAGAGGGCAATGTTGCAAATAAAAGTCACAGTATACATAAGAAAATACTGAGGTATATACATTGCTCTTAATAGAGATTTAGTTTTATTCCCTGTACCATTAATTCACATTATATTTAAAAAACAAAAATAAATTATACTGTCTCAATAATTACCTCCATTCTTTTTCGTCTCGCTTGGCAGAAAATGCTTATTTTTAACTGTTCTGTGTGATAAATTAGTGCAGGTTTTGACTATAAACAAGCATAAATAGTTCCACATTCTTTCATGAACCTTGCAGCCATGAGGGCTTTACTTGCCTGCGAGGACATTCGTTTCAGCAGCTTTGCTTCTGTCCTGCAGACTTTGCTGTAATGGACGCTTCAGCCGCAGGCCTTCAGGCTGCTGTCTGAACACGCCTGAAACCTTGCCATTGTCTGCCTGGCTCACATTCCAATGTCTTGGAAAAGAAAAAGGTGCAAATGTCTGGAAAATGCATGGAGAGCAGTTTTTCACCTTTACACGGATCGCATATTCAACCTCTAAATGTACTCAGTCACTTTTCACAGGAGTTATCATCATAGTTGCCTTTAAGTCACTGGTTTAAATGTAACTTAGATATTTGGTCAGTAGAGAAAAAGCGCTATATAAATATAATTCACTTCACATATAATAGGCCCTTTTGTTACAGAAACCAAAAAAAACCCTAAACAACGAAATAATGTATTTTTCAGGGAACATTTTTATATTAATTAACGTGCAGCCATACATTATATTAATATTTTTATGTTTTATTAAAAATATAATTGTTTTGTTAAAAATAAAATATTTTTAATTCATAAAAACAAAAAAAACAAAATATATATATATATATATATATATATATATATATATATATATATATATATATATATATGTATGTATTTTTAAACGCAATAAAAATAAATATTAATCCTAATAAAATTACCAATTTTTTTTTTCATATTTTACTTCATGTATTGGTAATATATACATACAATAATTGAGAGAAAACTTGCTAAAATATGTGATTTTTCAACAAATTTTCAACTAATTAAATCAATAATTATATAGTTTTTCAATTGTTATATTTTGAAAAAATATATATTTATTGATTTAATTAGTTGAAAATCACATATTTTAGCAAGTTTTCTTTCAATTATTGTATTTATACATTACCAATAAATGAAGCAAAATATGAAAAATGTTTTGGTATATTGGTAGAGAAAAAGCGCTATATAAATATAATTCACTTCACTATGATAGGCCCTTTTGTTACTGAAACCAAAAAATAATGTATTTTTCAGGGAACATTTTTATATTAATTAACGTGCAGCCATACATTATATTAATATTATTATGTTTTATTAAAAATATAATTGTTTTGTTAAAAAATGATTTTTAATTCATAAAAACATATATATATATATATATATATATATATATATATATATATATATATATATATATAATTATTATTTTTTAAACGCAATAAAAATAAATATTAATCGTAATAAAATTACCTTTTTTTCATATTTTACTTCATGTATTGGTAATATATAAATACAATAATTAAAATCAATTGTTATATTTTGAAAAAATATATATTTATTGATTTAATTAGTTGAAAATCACATATTTTAGCAAGTTTTCTTTCAATTATTGTATTTATACATTACCAATACATGAAGTAAAATATGAAAAAAAAATTGGTAAATTGGTAGAGAAAAAGCACTATATAAATATAATTCACTTCACTATAATCGGCCCTTTTGTTACTGAAAACAACAAAAAAACCTAAACAACCAAATACTGTATTTTTCAGGGAACATTTTTATATTAATTAGGGTTAGGGTTAGGGTTAGGCCTTTATTGATTAAAGGCCTACTGAAACCCACTACTACCGACCACGCAGTCTGATAGTTTATATATCAATGATGAAATATTAACATTGGAACACATGCCAATACGGCTGGTTTAGTTTACTAAATTCCATCCATCCATCCATCCATTTTCTACCGCTTATTCCCTTTCGGGGTCGCGGGGGGCGCTGGCGCCTATCTCAGCTACAATCGGGCGGAAGGCAGGGTATACCCTGGACAAGTTGCCACCTCATCGCAGGGCCAACACAGATAGACAGACAACACTCACACTCACATTCACACACTAGGGCCAATTTAGTGTTGCCAATCAACCTATCCCCAGGTGCATGTCTTTGGAGGTGGGAGGAAGCCGGAGTACCCGGAGGGAACCCACGCATTCACGGGGAGAACATGCAAACTCCACACAGAAAGATCCCGAGCCTGGATTTGAACCCAGGACTGCAGGACCTTCGTATTGTGAGGCAGACACATTAACCCCTCTTCCACCGTGAAGCCCGTGATTGATTCATATTATTTCATAATATTAACTTTTCGGCTTTTTCTCATTACATTACGTTTGTATTTCTTCAGACAATAAGATGCAGACCAACAAATGTCGAGATCTGGGCTGCAAAGGCCTCCTGGGCCACACTGTATACACCCCTGTTCTAACCCATTGCAATTCATGTGTCTGCTTACTTATATAATGATAAATGGGTTGTACTTGTATAGCGCTTTTCTACCTTCAAGGTACTCAAAGCGCTTTGACACTACTTCCACATTTACCCATTCACTAAGTCAATAATATTACATTATTTTGTAAGCAGGGAGGATCATTTGTCTTGAAAATAATTCATTTTCCTTCAAACTCTTGTAACTAAGTGATATGATTGTGGAAAAAAGACCGGAAGTTCATTTTCAATGCACCCCAGCCACTATCTTTAGCCCCTACTGGGAAGTGAGTGGAAGTGCCGCACTTATCTTCCCTGCTGTCATCGAGGCTGCCAGTATTTTTAGGGGACAGCAGCAGCTGCAAAAGCATTTAACAGTATTCCACGGACAATGACACTTGGGCTGTCTGAGGGCTGAGCGCCGCAGAGAGATCGGGGGGGAACCGTTCTGAACCTGCCAAAGCGGAGACCGCCGAGGATACGGACGTTTGGGTACCGACCAAACAGAAAACTTCAAAGAGGGTGGCTTTGAAGAAAACATGTATCTGCGTTTGACGTCGACTTGGGACGTTACTCAGCCTTCAGGAGACCGGTGGTATTGCCTCTTAGCTCAAAGACTGATTGCAACTGCGGAATGTATGTTGACGATCGCTGTTGGCAACTGAGGCGAGGTAGGTCATCCGAGGGGTACACAGCACACATTCACAAGGGGCAGGGGTCATTTCAATTAAATCAGACATTTAAACACAAGGGGGCCAATCTTCTTTCTTTAAAAACACCAGTGGGAATATTGAAGTCCATACCGTGTCAGTATGCCATGTTGCACTGTAAACCTAACACCAGGCTTGAGTATTCATGTGCACTGCAAGTACATACAAGAAAATATTCAGCAGATGTACAAACTAGACCTGGTATTATTTGTAATCATAGGTTTTACTTCCAGTATGTTCTTGGCAGAGAAATCCATTTAGAAATCATGGAAGGAGTCGGTCACAGAACTCAAGAGAATGCTGGTATTGTCCTTAGAAAAAATGTACTTGCCTTTAGACGTTGACTTCTGCACATCCTACTAAAAACCAGCAAAACATTATTTTCCAAAAGACAAAGGTGAAAGGATAAATGATAAAAATTGTGCCGTTGCCAAGATATAAACTATTGTCTATTGAGAATAAAAATAAAAAATATATTAATAACAGAAAACTTCAAATTCAGTGTTGAATTCTCCATTCCTTCGGACAATGACAAGACTTATGAAGGCCCGGCATATATTCGAACTGTGAGATCTCATGGGTGGGCATACTGTGACTTCACCCTCTGATTGTGTGAGCACGCGTGTTTCAGAAACCTTCTTTGTGATACCTGACACATCGTATCTCGCAGGTCTTTATTTAGTTTGAACTATTTTAAGCACTTTCCCACTGAAATACAGCACCAGCTGTACTGGCTGCCGGTGTAATCGGACCAAGGAACCGTCCACCTCACTGGCGTGCGTTTGTTTTTTCTGCCACGCAGAAAAAACTAATTCAATTAGGCCTGATAGTCGTGCTATCCGCGTTGTGCAGAAACTCGCATCAAGCTTTAAGCCCTGCCTCCAGCCACCTCCTCAGGGTCGGACTCCGAGGTGTTTCCAATGCTTACCCCAAGACCTCTGTTATTCAAAGTCATCGACCGTTCAATTAGGACAGGGGTAGGGAACCTATGGCCCGTGAGCCAGATGTGGCTCTTTTGATGACTACATCTGGCTCTCGGCCAGATGTAGTCTGGCCAGATGACTACATCTGGCCAGATGAGGTGGTTCAGGCATCTGGTCAGGATGCCACCCGAACGCTTCCCTAGGGAGGTGTTTAGGGCACGTCCAACTGGTAGGAGGCCACGGGGAAGACCCAGGACACGTTGGGAAGACTATGTCTCCCGGCTGGCCTGGGAACGCTTCGGGATCCCCCGGGAAGAGCTGGACGAAGTGGCTGGAGAGAGGGAAGTCTGGGCTTCCCTGCTTAGGCTGCTGCCCCCGCGACCCGACCTCGGATAAGCGGAAGATGATGGATGGATGGATGGATCTGGCTCTCGGATAAATCTGAGCTGACATTGCTTAACATGATAAGTAATGAATAATTCCACTTGTAATCGCAGTGTTAAAAATAATGTTCAAATTATAAAACATTCTCATGCATTTTTATTCCATCCATCCGTTTTCTACCGCACCTGTTCTAGAAGTTGCGTAATGATAAGAAGTTATTTATTTATTATTGGTTAGTGTGGGGCTTGCCCCTCTGGGCGTTCTTTAGACCACCAAGCACCGAAAGGAGAGCCTGTTTCAGGGTTACAATATTGTTTTATTTTTCAATAAGTCTCTCAGTTGCTTTCCAGCAATTGTGTTTTTCTCTTTCGTTCTCGCTCGCGCTCTGGCTCCAGCCCCAACCCCGGTTCTCCTCCTGGCTGCTGCTTATAACAGAGCAACAGGTGATTAGATATCAAGGCCCAGGTGGACCATCTACGCACCTGTCGCTGATTTTGAGGCCTGTCCAGGCACACCCCAGTTCGCTGCAGGCCCGCAGGCCATGCCCCCTCCGCAGTTAGTTTCAGAATAACAATGTTATTACAAAGAATAATAGACCTCTTATACCCTAGAAATGTTGGTCTTACTTAAAATTGCACGCGTTTAGTTGTTTTCAGTGTTAAAAAAAATAATATATGGCTCTTACGGAAATACGTTTTGAAATATTTGGCTTTTTGGCTCTCAACCAAAAAGGTTCCCGACCCCTGATTTAGGATTACAAACCAAGATCCTTTTGACCCAACCTGTAGTCAGTTTCGATGCGAGTTTCTGCACAAAGCAGATCCAGGTTGGATCATAAGGATCTTGGTTTGTAATCCTAATTGAACGGTCGATGACTTTGAATAACAGAGGTCCTGGGGTAGGCATGGAAACGCCTCGGAGTCCGACCCTGAGGAGGTGGATGGAGGCAGGGCTTTAAAAGTGATGGATGGAAGGATCATCAAATTTAGTTTTTTTCAATTGTTCGACTGTTGAGATATTATGATTTAAAAAAAAAAAAAAAAAAAAAAATTAATGTATTCATAGTAGTATCGACTACATATGCTATTTTACTTGGTATCATTACAGTGGATGTTAGGTGTAGCTCCACCCATATCATTCATTAGCGGTGACACCTGTGAGCTAATGTATCCCCCTACCGTGTGTAGTGAAACATGTTTAGCAATTCCTCGTCCTGCAGGTATGATACTTGTAAGAAACTTACTTTATTTATCACCATGGAGATGATGATTAGTGATTCAGAAGTAGCCTAAACACTGCCGACCGCGGATGGAAGTTAGCTGCTAGCTAGCTAGCCATGTCTTAAAGCACCTCCTGCTGAGGGCATTTCAGTGTTATAACTTCACCTTTATCTTTAATTTTTGGACCGTTTTGTAATCGTAGGTTTTACTTCCAGTGTGTACTAGGCAAAGCAATCCATTTAGAAATCATGGAAGGAGCCGATCACAGAACTCAAGAGAATGCTGGTAATGTCCTTAAAAAACATGTACTTGCCTTTAACGTTGACTTCTGCACATCCTACTAAAAACCAGCAAAACACTATTTTCCAAAAGACAAAGATGAAAGGATAAATGATAAAAATTGCGCCGTTGCCAAGATATAAACTATTGTCTATTGAGAATAAAAATATATATCAATAACAGTGAAATTCAGATTCAGTGTTGAATTCTCCATTCCTTCGGACAATGACAAGACTTATGAAGGCCGTTCTCCCTTTTCTGTCTACACACTGTGTCTGCTTTTAAGTACTCTGTGATTGTGCGCTGCCGAACATGCTCCTCTGCATGTAAAACCACCAACAGCCAGTTAAAAAAAAAGGTATAGTACCGTTTTTGATTCATTAGTACTGCGATACTATACTAGTAGTGTTGTACCATACAACCCTAGTGTATGGTACAACAGTAGTGTATTTCCCCCCCTGTGAAATAAGTCTGCTCTGGCATCGTTTTCCATAAAAGTCATATCCCATCACAATTATAGTACAAAGCCTGCTTCGTCAATTATTCCATACTTCAGAGCGCCATTAATGTACTCCTCGTAATACGTCTTTTTTTTAACCCCACAGCAATTCCCTCCTTCTTTACATGCTGATCTGTTAAGATTTTGGGACCCATTGAGTTGGCAAAATAGCTAAAAAAGGGGTAGGGAACCTATGGCTCTAGAGCCAGATGTGGCTCTTTTGATGACTGCACCTGGCTCATAGATAAATCTTAGCTTAACACGATAAGTAATGAATAATTCCACTGGTAATCACAGTGTCAAAAATAACGTTCAAAATATAAAACATTCTCATGCATTTTCATCCATCCATCCGGTTTCTACCACACCTGTTCAAGAAGTCCCATTAATGGTAAGAAACATTTTATTTATTTTTGGTTAGCCTCAGAATAACAATGTTATTAAAAAGTGACAGACTTATTATACTCTAAAAATGTTGGTCTTACTTAAAAATGCACGCATGTAGTTGTATTCAGTGTTAAAAAAAATAATAATTATATGGCTCTCACGGAAATTATTTTAAAAATATTTGGCTTGTATGGCTCTGTCAGCCAAAAAGGTTCCCGACCCCTGAGCTAAAACTTGTCAAAAGTTTAAAAAAGAAAGCACAGACAAAAGGCATACATGCTCGACCACTGAGTCGTAAGTCAATCAATCAAAGTTTATTCATATAGCCCTTAATCACAAGTGTCTCAAAGGGCTGCACAAGCCACAACGACACCCTTGGCTCAGATCCCACATCAGGGCAAGAAAAAACTCAACCCAATGGGATACAATGAGAAACCTTGGAGGGGACCATAGATGTGGGGAGTGGATCTGGTTAATAGTGTGAGAGTCCAGTCCATAGTGGATCTAACTAATAGTGTGAGAGTCCAGTCCATAGTGAGGCCAGCAGGGGATCATCTTGAGTGGAGACAAGTCAGCCGCATAGAGACGTCCCCAACTGATGCACATATGAGTAGTCCACCCTGGGGTCCCGACTTTGAACAGCTAGCGCGTCATCTATTGGCCCCCTAAAAACATCTCCACGTAGCAGAGGGGGCCAGAGCAGAAACGAAACTGGTAGTGTACTACAATGTGCAGCAAGTGACGTGGAGGGCTCCGCCTCCTCACTAAAAAGTTAAGGCCTGCATTTTGCTTGCAGACGAAATAAAAAATTAATGAATGAAGAGTTTGTTCAAAGAGACATTATCCGTTTACATTTGGCACTGTCACGACGTGGTTTTCGCAGCTAACTGCAAGGTTTGTTCTCCCAGGATGCAAACGGACTATTCCGGACAAGGCTTGCAGGTAGGAACATATTTATTAATTAATCAATCCAACACATCACAAAAGACAGGAACTAAAACAAAAGGAAACTTGCCATTAGCACGAGAGACTAAAGAACAAAAAACCTAACACAGGAAACATAGACGCTAACACTAAGCATTAACTATGGACATAGAACAAACAAGACTTACTGTGGCATGAACAACTAAAATAACTATGGAATAGCACAACCTGAAACTGTGGCATGAAACCAATAGCATGACTAAGGAAACAGACCTGAAACCAGCAACGACACCAGGCCGACTGACTGGCAAAGGCGGTTTAAATAGTGTCTTGATTAGAGCCAGGTGAGCGTCCAAACACCAGCGGCAGGTGAAAATCATATGCAACCATGGCAACCAAAACAAACAAGAGTGCACAAAAAACAGGAACTAATGGAGTTAAAGGCCTACTGAAATGAGATTTTCTTATTTAAACGGGGATAGCAGGTCCATTCTGTGTGTCGTACTTGATCATTTCGCGATATTGCCATATTTTTGTTGAAAGGATTTAGTAGAGAACATCGACGATAAAGTTCGCAACTTTTGGTCGATAATAAAAAAGAATTGCCTTTACTAGAAGTAGCAGAGGTTGTAGGGCTCCTCGCATCCTCACATTGTTTATAATGCGAGCCTCCAGCAGCAAGAGCTATTCGGACCGAGAAAGCGACAATTTCCCCATTAATTTGAGCGAGGATGAAAGATTTGTGGATGAGGAAATTTAGAGTGACGGACTAGAGAAAAAAAAAAAAAGGCTATTGCATTGGGAGCGATTCAGATGTTTTTAGACACATTTACTATGATAATTCTGGGAAATCACTTATCTTTCTATTGTGTTGCTAGTGTTTTAGTGAGTTAAATAGTACGTGATAGTCGGAGGGGTGTGTCCACGGGTGTGTTGACGCCAGTCCCTGAGGGAAGTCACGGCAGCTGCAGCACGACAGAGGCGACTTATTTCCACAATTTTCTCACCAAAAACTGCCAGTCGACATGTAGTCGGGATTCATGTTTGCTTGACCGCTCTGATCCATAGTAAAGCTTCACCTCTGGGAATTTTAAACAAGGACACACCGTGTGTTTGTGTGGCTAAAGGCTAGAAGTTTCCCACCTCCATCTTTCTACTTTGACTTCTCCATTATTAATTGAACAAATTGCAAAAGATTCAGCAACACAGATGTCCAAAATACTGTGTAATTATGCAATGAAAAGAGACGACTTTTAGCCACAAGTGGTGATGGGCTAATATGTCCCCTCCAACCAATAACGTCACAAACAAGCGTCATCATTCCGCAACGTTTTCAACAGGAAACTCCGCGGGAAATTTAAAACTGTAATTTAGTAAACTGGGCTTCACGGTGGCAGAGGGGTTAGTGCGTCTGCCTCACAATACGAAGGTCCTGCAGCCCTGGGTTCAAATCCAGGCTCGGGATCTTTCTGTGTGGAGTTTGCATGTTCTCCCCGTGAATGCGTGGGTTCCCTCCGGGTACTCCGGCTTCCTCCCACCTCCAAAGATATGCACCTGGGGATAGGTTGATTGGCAACACTAAATTGGCCCTAGTGTGTGAATGTGAGTGTGAATGTTGTCTGTCTATCTGTGTTGGCCCTGCGATGAGGTGGCGACTTGTCCAGGGTGTACCCTGCCTTCCGCCCGATTGTAGCTGAGATAGAGGCCAGCGCCCCCCGCGACCCCGAAAGGGAATAAGCGGTAGAAAATGGATGGATGGATGGATGGAATTTAGTAAACTAAACCAGCCGTATTGGCATGTGTTGCAATGTTAATATTTCATCATTGATATATAAACTATCAGACTGCGTGGTCGGTAGTAGTGGGTTTCAGTAGGCCTTTAATCAATAAAGGCCTAATGAAACCCACTACTACCTCACCCACGAATCTTTCATCCTCGCTCAAATTAATGGGGAAATTGTCGCTTTCTTAATCCGAATAGCTCTTGCTGCTGGAGGCTCACATTATAAACAATTTGAGGAAGTGAGGAGCCCTCACACCGGTGATGTCATCGTCTGCTACTTCCGGTAAAGGCAAGGCTTTTTTATTAGCGACTAAAAGTTGCAAACTTTATCGTCGATGTTCTCTACTAAAGCCTTTCAGCAAAAATATGGCAATATTGCGAAATGATCAAGTATGACACATAGAATGGACCTGCTATCCCCGTTTTAAAGGGGAACATTATCACAATTTCAAAAGGGTTAAAAACAATAAAAATCAGTTCCCAGTGGCTTGTTGTATTTTTTGAATTTTTTTTCTAAATTTTACCGGTCTCGGTATATCCCTAAATAAAGCTGTAAAGTGCCTTATTTTCGTCTCTCTGCGAAGACACTGGCCATTTCCCTGTGACGTCATACAGTGCTGCCAATGTAAACAAACAATGGGAATACCACAGCAAGATATAGTGATATTAGCTCGGATTCAAACTCGGATTTCAGCGACTTAAGCGATTCAACAGATTACGCATGTATTGAAACAGATGGTTGGAGTACGAAAATATTGAAGAAGAAACTGAAGCTATTGAGCGAATAGCTATTGACGCTATTCATAGCCATAGCATGGCCGAATAGCTGCGTTAGCATCGCCTTTTGCATCTTGTGACACTGGAGCAACTTACATCCGTCGATTGGTAAGTGTTTTTTTTCGCATTAAATGTGGGTGGAAGGAAACGTAATATAGTTGCAAATGCATCTACAGGTTATCCATACATCTCTGTTCCATGTCTGCTTTAGCACCGCCGGTAAATAGCATGTTAGCATTGATTAGCGTAGCATGTTAGCATCGATTAGTTGGCAGTCAACATCAACAAAACTCACCTTTGTGATTTCGTTGACTATCGTTGCAAATGCATCTGCAGGTTATCCATACATCTCTGTGCCATGTCTGCCTAAGCATCGCCGGTCAAATGTGGAGACACTCTGGCACATTCAATGGGGGTCTGGCGGCAGACACTTTCGCATCTTCGGGCCAGTGGTGCAACTTGAATCGCTCCCTGTTAGTGTTGTTACACCCTCCGACAACACACCGTCGAGGCATGATGTCTCCAAGGTTCCAAAAAATAGTCAAAAAAGATGAAAATAACAGAGCTGAGACCCGGTGTTTGTAATGTGTTGAAAATGAAAATGGTGGGTGTGTTACCTCGGTGACGTCACATTCTGACATCATCGCCTCCAGCGCGATTAACAGAAAGGCGTTTAATTCGCCAAAATTCACCCATTTAGAGTTCGGAAATCGGTTAAAAAAATAGATAGTGTTTTTTCTGCACCATCAAGGTATATATTGACGGTTACATAGGTCTGGTGATAATGTTCCCCTTTAAATAAGAAAATCTCATTTCAGTAGGCCTTTAAACTAACAGAACATAACAAAAACATGATCTGGACTACGGATCATGACAGGCACGGACTAAAAGTTTGTAAATCAAAGAGTTTGCATATAGAGGCGCTTTTAATTTGAGGTTCCACTGTATATAAAACTACTCCATTTAACATTTTTTCTTTTTCTTTTAGAAATTTCCATTGAAGGATCGGGACTGTTCCGGTTGCCTGTGAATAGTTGGGCTGTCCTGAAACGAGGCTGACGGAGCAAACATGGATGTGTTTGGTGGTGCACCGCGCTTCCTGGCCTATCCCAGACCGGTGGTGGTGCAGAGCGGAGCCGATGCGGTCCTGAAGTGTCAGATCGGTGGTGATCCCAGACCTGCGGTTTTATGGGAGAGGAACAATGAAAAGATCGACCTGCAAGGACGATACAGAGTCTTTGAGGATGGAAACGTTTACAACCTGATCATACCTGCAGTGGCCATAGAGGATAGCGGTCAGTACATATGCAAAGCCAAAAACAGCATTGGCGAAACATACGCAGCTGCCACACTGAAGGTGGAGGGTGAGGCGCAAGAGATAGAGTTAAGAGAGGAGAACAAACCACGATTCCTCATCAAACCCTTATCCACTCGTGTTGGACGCGGAGAAGACGCAGTCTTCTCCTGTAAGCTCTGGGGGAACCCGCGACCCGAAGTTACCTGGGAGAAGGACGGCAGGAAACTCAGCGAAATATTTGAAAGCACTCACTACAGTGTGAGTTACCAGGATGGCGGCTGGTTCCAGCTCAAGATCTCTAAGACTCGTGCGCCGGATGGCGGCGTATACACATGTAAGGCGCGGAACGAGTCCGGGGAAGCACTGGCAGGAGCCGTGCTGCTTGTCGACGCGGGCCCCGGACACGAGGACGACGGGAACCGGAACGGCTACGCCAACGGCCACAGGAAAGCTCATCAAGGAAAGCACAGGAGCAGCAGGCAGCTGTCCAATCAACACAAAGACGAAACGACGACCATGTCGACCAGGGTGAAGATGTTTGCCGTGACAGAGGGCAAACATGCAAAATTCCGTTGTTTTGTGACTGGAAAACCCAAACCCGAAATCATTTGGAGAAAGGATGGACGGCTCATACTATCTGGAAGGCGTTATTTGTTATACGAAGATAGAGAAGGATACTTTACACTCAAGGTTCGGTACTGCAAGCAGAAGGATAACGGAGTCTACGTTTGTGCGGCGTCCAATACAGCGGGCCAAACCCTCAGTGCGGTGCACCTCGCAGTAAAGGGTAAGTCAAGATTACTTTGAGATATTATTTACTGAAGCATATTACACACCAGTCAGAAAGTTAATTTAGACCTGCTGTCAGCCGGTAAAGATTGAGAGGGATGTGTGCGTGTGTGTGGTGTCGAGTCCTTGGATAGGATTTCCTTTCATTTGATGCTGGAATGACATCAGTGTGATGCGTCCAAGAAGGTACACTGAGCTCATGAGGTATATTCCAGCAGCAGTGTAATGTCTGCAAAGTCACCGAGCTTGTGGAAGCAGTGGGAGACGGAGAGAGAGAAAGAGAAGGATGGGGATCATATTTCTTAGAAGTCCAAACTCAAAGCACACACTGAGAACCAGTAGCGGGCTGTGCGTTTCTCACCCAGGACTTCAGTGATGTGCGTACTCTCCAACCCTCCCGGATTTTCTGGGAGACTCCCGAAATTCAGCGCCTCTCCCGAAAACCTCCCGGGACAAATTTTCTCCCGAAATTCAGACGGAGCTGGGGGCCACGCCCCCTCCAGCTCCATGCGGACCCGAGTGACGTGTCGACAGCCTGTTTTCACGTCCGCTTTCCCACAATATAAACAGAGTTCCTGCCCAATGACATTATAATTGTAGACTGATCGAGGGCGAGGTCTTGGTTTCTTATGTGGGTTTATTGGGATTTTTTTTAGATTTTATTTTAATCTTCTATCCCCCCCCCTTGTTTACCTGTATCTCGTCTTTTTTTGTAAGGGGCGCTGGAAGCCGGCAGACCCGTCAGCGATCCTGTTCTGTCTCCCTTTAATGTTTGTCTGATCTTGAATGGGATTGTGCTGAAAATTGTAATTTTCCTGAAGGAACTCTCCTGACGGAATAAATAAAGTACTATCTAATCTATCTAATTGTTAGGCAGTTTCATTAACGTCCTCCTAGCGCGGCAACAACACACAACAACAGCAGTCACGTTTTCGTCTACCGTAAACAGCAATGTTGTGACACTCTTAAACAGGACAATACTGCCATTTACTGTGCATGCATATGTGACAATAACATCTACGGCTGTTAGAGCAGTGGTTCTCAACCGTTTTTCAGAGATGTACCCCCTGTGAACATGTTTTTAATTCAAGTACCCCCTAATCCAGCGGTAGGGAACCTATGGCTCTCGACCCAGATGCGGCTCTTTTGATGACTCTATCAGGCTTTCAGATAAATCTTAGCTGACATTGCTTAAAGTGATAAGTAATGAACAATTCCGCTGGTAATCACAGTGTTAAAAATAGAGTTCAAAATATAAAACATGCTCATGCATTTTAATCCATCCATTCGTTTTCTACTGCGCCTGTTCAAAAGTCGCATTAATGGTAAGAAGTATTTTATTTATTATTGGTTAACTTCGGAATGAAAATGTTATTAAAAATAATAAGAGACTTAATTTACTCTAAAAATGTCGGTCTTACTTAAAAATGCACGCATTTAGTTGTATTCAGTGTTAAAAAATATTATGTGGCTCTCATGGAAATACATTTTCAAATATTTGGCTTTCATGGCTCTCTCAGCCAAAAAGGTTCCCGACCCCTGCCCTAATCAGACCAAAGCATTTTTGGTTGAAAAAAAAAAAGATAAAGAAGTAAAATACAGCACTATGTCATCAGTTTCTGATTTATTAAATTGTATAACAGTGCAAAATATTGCTCATTTGTAGTGGTCTTTCTTGAACTATTTGGAAAAACAGATATACAAAAATAACTAAAAACTTGTTGAAAAATAAACAAGTGATTCAATTATAAATAAAGATTTCTACACATACTGCGACGAGGTGGAGACTTGTCTAGGGTGTACACCGCCTTCCGCCCGGTTGTAGCTGAGATAGGCACCAGCGCCCCCCGTTACCCCAAAGGGAATAAGCGGTAGGAAATGGATGGATGGATAGCTGTAAATATACTCCTCCCCTCTTAACCACGCCCCCAACCACGCCCCACCCCCAACCCCCGACCTGGTGAAAATTTGCTAAATTAAAAAAAAAAACTAAAAACTTTCACATTGTCATTGTGGGGAATTGTCTGTGGAATTATGAGGACAAAAAAGTATGTATTTTATTTTAGAATAAGGTACAATATAATAAAATGTGGAAAAAATGAAGCACTGTGAATGCTTTCAAAATTCACTGCAAGAGAATAATACACTCAGGCCTAATACATATTTCTGCCATCTAATTATGGGGTAACAACTGAAAACCATTTGTGGTCATTATCTTTATCTAAACACAACATTCCATGCGCCGCCCTTTGTTCTTTCTCATTTTCTTTTGGCTTTAAAAACCTTTTAGCCGCACTGCCTCTCTGTAAAAGGTCAGCAGCAACAGGCACCTTTCAGCTCACCTACGCTTTCCATTTTTCTGCACTTTATTGTCGATTTATTCAAGATAATGATGTCATGCTTACAAGCCTACCTCATTAAACACACTTAAAGGCCTACTGAAACCCACTATTACCGACCACGCAGTCTGATAGTTTATATAGCAATGATAAAATATAAGCATTGCAACACATGCCAATACTGCCGGTTTAGTTTACTAAATTGCAATTTTAAATTTCCCGCGGAGTTTCTTGTTGAAAACGTAGCGCAGGGGTCGGGAACCTTTTTGGCTCAGAGAGCCGAAAAGCCAAATATTTTAAAATGTATTTCCGTAAGAGCCATATAATATTTTTTTTTTAACACTGAACACAACCAAACGCGTGCATTTTTAAGTAAGACCAACATTTCTAGAGTATAATAGGTCTCTTATTCTTTGTAATAACATTGTTACTCTGAAGCGAACTGTGGAGGGGGCGTGGCCTGCGGGCCTGCAGCGACAGGTGCATAAAAGCCCCACCTGTACCATGTTATCTAATCACCTGTCGCTCTGTTATAAGCAACAGCCAAGAGGAGAGATGGGGTTGGGGCAGGAAATACAATTGCTGGAAAGCAACTGAGAGACTTATTGAAAAATAAAACAATAATGTAACCCCGAAAAGGGCTCTCATGTGGGTGCTTAATGGTCTGAAGAACCCCCAGGAGGGCAAGCCCCACACTAACCAATAATAACTAAATAACTTCTTACCATTAACGCAACTTCTTGAACGGATGGATGGATTAAAAATGCATGAGAATGTTTTATATTTTGAACATTATTTTTAACACTGTGATTACAAGTGAAATAATTGATTACTTATCGTTTTAAGCAACATCAGCTCAGATTTATCCGAGAGACAGATGCAGTCATCAAAAGAGCCACATCTGGCTCCCGAGCCATACGTTCCCTACCCCTGACGTAGCGGAATGATGCCGTGTGTTTGTGACGTTATTGGTTGGAGGTGACATATTAGCCCAGCACCACTTATGGCTAAAAGTCGTCTCTTTTCATCGCATAATAACACAGTAATTTGGACATCTGTGTTTCTGAATCTTTTGCAATTTGTTAAATTAATAATGGAGACTATAAAGAACAATGTTGTTGGTGGAAAGCGGTGTATTGCAGCTGCCTTTAGCACCGAGACACAGCCGGTGTTTCTTTGTTTGTTGTGAAGCTTTACCACAGAGTGGTCAAGAAAACATGTTTCTCTACGTCAACCAGCATGTTTTTGGATGGGAAAATTTTGATATATATATCTTACCGGAGACATCAGTGGATTATGCGTCCTCCTGCAGTAGCTGTCAAAAAGGCAGCTGTGAGCTTGGCTCCTCGGTTTCTCTCTGAGACACTGCGTGTTCACCGCAGCCATCCGACTTTGAGGTATGTCTTTACAATCTCACTAAAACACTATTAAAACAATAAGCAGATAAGGGATCTTCCAGAATTATCCTAGTAAATGTTTTTAATTACATCTGAAACGCTCACACTGCCGCCGCCCTGAGCCATCGCTTTTTATTTTATTTTATTTTATTATTATTTTTTTTCTAGTCCTTCACTATCAATATCCTCATCCACGAATCTTTCATCCTCACTCAAATTAATGGGGAAATTGTCGCTTTCTCGGTCCGAATTGCTCTTACTGCTGGTGGCTCACATTATAAACAACGTGAGGAGCCCTCACACCGGTGACGTCACGTGCACATACTTCCGGTAAAGGCAAGGCTTTTTTGTTAGCGACCAAAAGTTGCGAACTTTATCGTCGATGTTCTCTACTAAATCCTTTCAGCAAAAATATGGCTATATCGCAAAATGATCAAGTATGACACATAGGATGGACCTGCTATCCCCGTTTAAATAAGAAAATCTAATTTCAGTAGGCCTTTAACCTCTTAAGGCCCAAGCTGTTTGTTTACATGTTTTTTTTATTTTTCTTTGCCATTTAGGCTTATTGGACCCTAATTAGAATAAAAACTAAGATAGTCTACCCCGGGGGTCGGCAACCCGCGGCGCTGGAGCCACATGTGGCTCTTTAAAGCCGTCTTAGTGGCTCTCTGGAGCTTTTTCAAAAATATATGAAAAATGGAAAAAGATGAGGGGGAAAAAAAACATATTTTTTGTTTTAATATGGTTTATGTAGGAGGACAAACATGACATAAACCTCCCTAATTGTTATAAAGCGCACTGTTTATAATAAACATGCTTCACTGATTCGAGTATCTGGTGAGCGCTGTTTTGTCCTACTAATTTTGGAGGTCCTTAACATGTATAACTTTCTCCGACTTTCTAAGACGTGTTTTGAGACGTGTCTCATTTTGTCCACCAAACCTTTAACATTGTGCATGAATGCACAAAGGTGAGTTTTGTTGGTGTTATTGACTTATGTGGAGTGCTAATCAGACATATTTGGTCACTGCGTAACTGCAAGCTAATCGATGCTAACATACTATTTAGGCTAGCTGTATGTCCATATTGCATCATTATGCCTCAATTGTAGCTATATCTGAGCTCATTTAGTTCTTCTAAGTCCTCATAATTCAATTTATATCTCACTATCTGTATGTAATATGGCTTTTAATTTTTTGCGGCTCCAGACTGATTTGTTTTTGTATTTTTGGTCCATTATGGCTCTTTCAACATTTTGGGTTGCCGACCCTTGGTGTATACGTACACAAATGTGAGCTTTGTTTAGTGACATGCTAATTCTTATTTTTACACTTTTTTTTTTCAACTTCCATTGTATGATATAGACATAATAGGTGTCCACATAAGCGGCCATAAGACCCCAATTCAGTAGTGTACACCATTTTGGAAATAAGAGCAAAAAACTGCTGTCCACGCATGTGGCCACTAAGCCTTTTTAATGAAGAGATGTGCAATCATCATGGGAGGCGCGTAAAGCACAGCATCCCTTTTCATGACAAAAAAATAGCATATATAAAAGTATAAAATGAAACAATAACAATAAAAAATATATATACAGTGGGTCTGGGTTAGATTGAAAAATTTTTTGAATGAAAAATGCACTACTGGCCTGATAAGTCCGAAAGAGAAAGCGTTGATACAGTTTTATCTGCTCACAGATGCTACCTGCTGGTTTATTGAGCACACTGCAGCTAGTGCTGGATAGTCCCCTTCCTTAATGCTTCAGTCACACACAGGATTCTCACAGGAATGAGGCAAAAATACAACCTTACCTACAGTGTATTATTATTTGTCTTAGGGCTGTCATTGAATAAGGATGTTCATAGTGAAACCTGCTATGTAAGATTATGACAATTGTTAACAATCAAGTCAAATCTTTGGCTCGGTTGGTAGAGCGGCCGTGCCAGCAACTTGAGGGTTGCAGGTTCGAAACCCGCTTCCGCCATCCTTGTCACTGCTGTTGTGTCCTTGGGCAATACACTTTACCCACATGCTCCCAGGGCCACCCACACTGGTTTAAATGTAACTTAGATATTGGGTTTCACTATGGAAAGCGCTTTGAGTCACTAGAGAAAAAGCGCTATATAAACATACGTCACTTTTTAAAAAAGAGAAATAAACAGAGGGTGAAATGTAGTAGTCTACACTGACTGGTCACGAGGTGTCAATAACGTCAAATGGATGTGTGCTAGCACTTTTACAGGGAGTATTCTAAAGTGAATTCAAGGTACTTATAGAGGCAATACCGTCTTTCATTAAAGTGAACAAAACAACGTGCACATTTGCGACTTTTTCTACCTTAAAAAACGCTACCGTATTTTATGGACTGTAGAGCGCACTGGATATATGCCGCACCCGCTGAATTTTAGACGAAAATCTTATTTTACAGCCTATTATCCATATC
This sequence comes from Nerophis ophidion, assembly GCF_033978795.1. Classification (NCBI taxonomy): domain Eukaryota; kingdom Metazoa; phylum Chordata; class Actinopteri; order Syngnathiformes; family Syngnathidae; genus Nerophis; species Nerophis ophidion. The sequence goes on from NC_084623.1 coordinate 13,193,532, forward strand.
GGACTATAGGCCGCAGATACACTATATTGCCTTTACTCACATATGAACTTGAAGTGCCATCCCATGGAATTGTCCAAAATGTTTTGGTATCCTGGAGCATTTAAAGTTCCTTTCACTGGAACTAAGGGGCCAAACCCAACTCCTGAAAAACAACCCCACACCATAATTCCTCCTCCACCAAATTTCACACTTGGCACAATGCAGTCCGAAATGTAGCGTTCTCCTGGAAACCTCCAAACCCAGACTGGTCCATCAGATTGCCAAATGGGAAAAGTGTGATTCATCACTCCAGATAAGGTGTCTCCACTGCTCTAGAGTCCAATGGCAACGTGTTTTACACCACTGCTTCCCACGCTTTGCATTGGACTTGGTGATGTATGCTAATTGAAAGGTCACATGAAGTTTGGAGCTCTGTAGCAACTGACTGTGCAGAAAGTCTTTGCACAATGCGCTTCAGCATCCGCTGACCCCGCTCTGTCAGTTTTTGTGGCCTACCACTTGGTTGCTGTTGTTCCCAAACTCTTCACATTTCTTATAGTAAAGTTGACTGAAATTCGGGAGTCACCTGAGAAAATCCTGAGGGTTGGCAAGTATTACAATTAGCGGTGAATGCACCATCGCTGTATAATACCGGCGGGCCAGCTCTAATGTTAATTTAATAATGTCTCAAGGGCCCAAAAAAATTACATGGCGGGCCAGATTTTGACACCCATGCTCTAGATCAACATTAGGTCTATCTGTCAATATAATGATTTTAAAGATTTAAGTTGTATGCTCTTTTCGTCACAAAAAAAATGTTTTTTAATGGAAAAAACACAAAATATGCAATATTTTCACCCAATATTTTTTTTAAGTGGAATATTTGAAATTATATAGTAATTGGAGCATTAAAAATGTCAAAAACTCATAACACTATTGATTTTATTAATTATAATTTTTTGAGCAATGACATTAAAAAACAAATCACACTAAAATTATTAGGGATCCAAAAGGGGTCCTACTCATTAAAGTGTTAGAAAACAAATGATAAATTTTTTGTAATGTTTACTTTTAACACAATAATCTCGAGATCCACTTCAATTATAAGTATTATTGTTGTTTATGTTTTTTGTTTGTTCATTTTAGGCCCCTTCTTAAAAAAAACAGCTCAGTTTTTTATATGGCAAACACAAAATATGCAACATTTTCCCCCCAAAAATATCTCAAAGTGGAAAATTTTACGTGACGTAATTGGAGCCTTGAATAGGTCAATAATTCATGATGACATTGGTTTTGATTCATTATTATTTTTTAAAGAAAGAAACAGCCTGCATGGCAGCTTTGTGTTATTAGAGTAAATATCGCAACATTTTCTTGTTACATTTCACCCGTTTGCTCTTTTATATCACTTTTTACGTTTGAAAAATGTTCCAATCGTATTTTTAAAATGTGCCGTGGGGTCGTTAAAAAAATTACCTGCGGGCCGCAAATGGCCCCCGGGCTGCACTTTGGACACCCCTGAATTAAAGGAAGTAAAAGTTGTAACAATGTTTCTGTACGTAAACTCAACAGACGGGAACAAAGCAAATATAGAATCCATAATTAAAAAATAATTATGTCTATAAATATACGGTATCTCTTTTGTAATGGGCGCATGACCACTCTTTTAGTTCAGTAGTCAGGACGCTCGCCTCCAACACGGGCAGCCTTGTGAAGGTCACCACGTGTCACAGAATCAGAGCACCGCTAACTTTTTTTTTTGATCAGGAAAAGTGCAAATTCTCAGATTTTTACATGTTATGAATGATTTGAATCATATACAGAAACAAGTTAACACGATGAGATGGCGACTTGTCCAGGGTGTACCCCGCCTTCCGCCCGATTGTAGCTGAGATAGGCGCCAGCGCCCCCCGCGACCCCAAAAGGGAATAAGCGGTTGGAAATGGATGGATGGATGGATGGATGGATGGATGTTAACACAATTGAATTGAAAAATATTTATAGACATATTTATAGGCATGCGGCTTTTTAGTGCCGCCCTAGTGGCTCCCTGGAGCATTTTTAAAAAAAAAATTGAAAATGGAAAAAGATGGGGGAAAAACATTTGTTTTTGTTTTTATTTTTTTTGTTTGAGGATAAAAATGACACAAACCTTCCCAATTGTTAGAAAGCCCACTGTTTAATGTGTGTGTGTATGCTTCACTGATGAGAGTGAACATCGTTTTCTCCTACTAATTTCGGCGGTTCTTGAACTCGCCACGGTGTGTACTGTGACGCAACAGTTTGTTTACAGGTAAAATCTTCCACTCTTTCTTCGTCTCATTTTGTCCACCAAACGTATTATACTGTGCGTGAATGCCCAAAAGTGCGCTTTGTTGATGTTATTGATCTGTTTGGAGTGCGAATCAGGCATATTTGGTCAGGGCATGACCGCAAGCTAATCCATGCTAACATGCTATTTAGGCTCAGTTCAGTTCAGTTTTATTTATCTCCTTCATTGATGTGGATCTTTGATCAAAAGACGATTAAACCTCAACAACTAAACACACATTTACACACCAATGCCTGAGAAGGAACAGGATGAAGAAAATCTTATATTTTCCTGCCCCCTTCAATATAATACGTTGTCTTACTTAATGGATAGCATACAAACTAAACAAATATGTCCAAATATAATGAAAACAAAAAATAAAACACAGCAAGTGCAAAACTTCAATAAGTACAAACCAAACAAAAAAAAGTAATATACACTTCACAGGATGATAGAAAACAAATACAAAACCAGACACAAAAAATAAGTCAAATAATAAAATAATAAGTGCATCATTATGCCTCATTTGTAGGTATATATGAGCTTATTTAATATCCTCTACTTTTATCCTCTTTGTACATAATTTAGTTTTGCATGTCTCATGACACATTATCTGTATGTAATATCGGCTGAATTTCAGACAGTTTGTGTGCCATGTTGTTCCAGACCACAGCAAACATTACCTAGCTTGCCAAAGATTGTATTAAATCTATCAAAAGAAGACAACCTGCCGTTTCCTTCAACTTGGACACACACATATTTACCTTTGGCCGTTAAAAAGCCAGTAATTTCCAGGAGTTATCTCACATTCTGAGTAGCCCCTGATTTACTAATGGTTTCTAATGTTGTAAAAAAATATTAGATTGGGGGCGGTACAGCTCGGTTGGTAGCAACTTGAGGGTTCCAGGTTCGATCCCCGCTTTCACCATCCTAGTCACTGCCGTTGTGTTCTTGGGCAAGACACTTTACCCACCTGCTCCCAGTGCCACCCACACTGGTTCAAATGGAACTTAAATATTGGGTTTTCACTATGTAAAGCGCTTTGAGTCACTAGAGAACAGCGCTATATAAATATAATTCACTTCACATTTCAACATTTCGCGTGACACATTGCCATTTTGATAGAAGGCTATTATAGCTAATAAAGACACTTATATCATGTGTTGTCTTCATCATAAGACTTATAAACAGCTCTTAATTTTTTGCGGCTTCAGACAAATTAGATTTTTGTATTTTTGGTGCAATATAGCTCCTTCAACGTTTTGAGTGGCCGATCACTGATTTATACATTTATTTTCTTTCGTAATTTTTGATTTGTCCATGATTTTACCTGCCCTGACCGCACGTTACTGTTATACATCTAGTCTTGTAAATACTGTAGGTATTTCAAAACAAAAAACACTTTGGACTTCCTTCAATTGTAACAATGAAATTGGTAGATTCCAAGTCAACTTCAAATTTGTCTCGCCTATGGATCATGTTATGTTTTGGTCGTGTTCGGTTTTGTTCTTTGGACACTCAGTTCCTGTTTTGCACTTCCTGGTTTGTTTTCGTTACCATGCCAACTCATTAGCTTTCACCTTGTCTTCATGTCACGCCCCTGTCTTCTTGTCTCACACTTGCTTGCACTTATCATGTTCATTATTTAAGCCACAGTTACCAGGTAGTCAGCCTGGCAACATCATCTCCTTCTCATATCTACCACCTGTTACGCACCTTGCAAAGATCCATGTCTCGTTCACAGTTCCATGTCATGTAGGTTTTTGTTTATAGTTCATAGTTAATTGCCTTTGTGCTAGTCTTTTGTTTTCATAGCCCAGTTTTTGTACCGCCATTGTGCGCGCCTTTGGTTTGTTCCTTTTACGTGAGCGCTGCATCGTGGATGCACGAGGAGGGCCACCTCAGAGATGCATGGGACCAAAACAAGCAGGATGAAGGTAGGAACAGGTTTTAATATAAAATTACAAAAGAAAACTTGACAAAGGATCTAAATTATAGGTGTGCCTTAGCACGGACAGGGAAATGCTAATCGTTAGCAAAGGCAGAGTTCAAAAGTCCAACAACAGCGCGAGCCGAGCGCGGAGAAGCTAAGCTAAAACTTAGCAGGCTGAAATACAAACAGACAAAACTCGCGTAACTGTTGCGTGGTGCTAACAAACCAACCAGGCGGAACATGGTAGCAGGCGGGCTTAAATACAAAATCATAATTACGAACAGGTGTGCGCCTGGCACCAGTGCAGGTGAAAACAGATTATGAAACCATGGTGACGAATATAAACAAGGAAATGAACAACTGAAGGGATCGGCAGAGTCCAAACATGATCAAAACATATCAAAAAGCAAAACAATAAACGATCCGTGTAGCGGATCGTAACAGTTCCTGTTTTTAGCTTTAGTGTTAAAATAAAGATGTCTTTACCTTCACGCCATCGCCGTTTCCACTCCATTCGCTTTGCACCTCGGGAAAACAACCCACGCCATAGTCCAAGTTTGACAAAAAAGATGTTGTTAGCTATTTATGAATTGAGATTTAATTGGACAATTCAATGAAGGGGCTTTGCACAACGGGTGAGTGCGTTCTGATTCGTTCTTTGGTTTGCAACTGTCTGCTACAGACTGATGGTGTCAGTTACGAACACTTTATTTCCAATCTAACACCCTCAATGTGTTAATGATCATCCCATTCCACATCCTTGTCTCATCATTTTGCTCATCTTGTTTGCTACCCAGGAATGCCATGTACAGGAAGTCTGGTAGGACTTTATCACACATCAGCAAAGAGGACTTTGGTTTAAACAAATATGTATTTTTTTTCCTCCACTGTGCCAGAGCCTCTTGTGCGGTTCAAACAGCCCCTCATTGATCTCGAAGTATGGGAGCAGGACTTGGCTGTTTTGGAGTGCGAAGTTCCAGAAGACTCCGTTCCAATCACATGGTATCTGGAGGATCGACGACTACAGCCAGGAGCCAAATATGGAATGGAGGAGTGGGGAACAAAACGCCGACTAACGATCCGTGACATCGGAGTAGATGATGACGGGATTTATCTTTGTGAGATGCCTGATGGTGGGAGAAGCATTGCTGAGGTAGCAGTGAAAGGTAAACCGTAAGATCAGATAATTGGATCTGAAAGGAATCTTCAACACCACATAATTATATGGCTCCACTCTAACTACTCTATTCATAAAAATACACTACTGTATATCATCCTGAAATGCTATCCTGTGATACCACCTGGTTGGGAAACTCCATTGGCAGCCAGAACCTGGTTATGATTATCCCCTCCATAATAATATTTTCACTGTGTTACATGACATAAAAGACTTAGAAACGGCAACTTCTGTTTATTCGGACGATACTGATTCCGGTTCATCTTTTCGATTTGATTCCAATTGTTTTAAGAGACATGGTAAAAAATTCCCAATGATATTCACACAGGGCTATTTTCAGCCAGTATTTAAAGATCAATCCTTTGGACTTCAAAAATGAATATTATAAAGTTTTTTTTCCACAGGAATACACTTTCAGAAACTTTATTTTGAAAACCTCATAAAAACATTAAAACATATTATGTTGAATATGTGTTAGTTATGTGATAGGGATATTCCGATCAGGGTTTTATGTTACAACAGGGGTTTCAAACTCATTTTAGATCGGAGGCCACATGGAGAAAAATCTACTCTCAAGTGGGCCAGACTGGTAAAATCACGGCACGATAATTTAAAAATAAAGACATCTTCAGAATGCTTTCTTTGTTTAAAAATAAACCAAGCACATTCTGAAAATGTACAAATCATACTGTTGCGGTTAGTAGTATTATTTCTTTATTTGTCCTTATGTATACTTCCTGAATAAGTTTTGTGATAATATTCAACAGTCAACTCATCGGTGTTAATTTTCAATCTATTCAAATACAAAAATAATATCAAAATCAAATTACAGGATGTTATTTTTGTAGTTTGCTCATTTTCCTTGAATGGTGCACAAACATCACGTGGTTTATTTTGTTTTACACATATAGCATCATCGACAAAGATACAAATAATTGCTATTGCGACATTTAGTGGACACATTTAGAGCAGCGGTTTCTTTCTTTAAGAAATTTTGGCTGATTTTTTTACTTAGCAAACTCATCCCGCCGGATGAAACCTGGACGTTTGACACACCTGTGCTAGAAGTTCCGATACCGATCATCCATCAGTAAAATTAATCGCATGTAATACCTGTACTTTTTTAATTCATTCTTTCTGAGTGCTTCTTAGGCCAGTTTCAAAATATCAACACAACTCATTTTCCTTTCATTACATACCATCACTTGCGCAAATCCAAGTCAATAGCTAATAACTAATTTACTGTACATCATTTTGTCCTGTTTCCATGGCCTTATACCTCAGTTTGTAAACTTAACAAGAAGGATTTAAATAAATATATTTTGGGATAATAAAATCGATCTACATTAATTACTCTGGGATTGATAATATACTGACTGATACTACCTTTGGTATTAACACTACCGATTTATGGATCTATCCATTTTCCCCTTCATCCATGCCTGGCAGTGACTGGCCCAACAGATGTTGTATTCCAGTTATAGTATTCTCTCTGTAAACTCTTATTAATCTGCATTTTAATTTCTGTATTATCAGAGGCTGTATAGTACCAAAATATGATTAATTAGTATCGCGGTCCTATACTAATGCCGTACAACCCTCATGCACTGCATTGTGCAGCTTGGGATATGGAGGACTCTGCCTCAATAAAATCCTGCGCCTACTTTTTGCCTGAAGGCAGAACACATTTAATGAATAAAGTTTACGTACACAGAGACATGGTTCGCACACTGAGGCTCATTTAGCTCGATCTAAAAGTTCTGAAATCGGAAAGCTCGGAAATAGAAGGGTTCGTAAATAGAGGTTCCAAAGTAGTTCCAAATCAGGTAAAATAATACTGTATAGCACCAAACTTTTCAAGGCCTAAATCTACTCTACTGTTAAATGAAAGACAAAGTTACAGTATACCCCGCTTTTGAAACTTTACAACTACAACTCGATACTATCGTGGGAAACACAGCCGTAGTGTATTGGTCAGATCGTTCCTTCTGTTTGAAAAATCTTTCATCTGTATTTACAGTACTGTATAATTCTGACCATGTATAAAAGGAGAGGAAATCCTAAATAAGGTAAAAAATGTAGTTCTTGTCTTTAATGAATAATATTGAAAAATATTCTATTCAGAAAAAGTGCACAAAAAATCCACATTCAAGCCCAAACGTCTGACTGTACAGTTTTTTCTTTAGTTTGTATGATTGCTTCAACTGTAGGTCATTTTCAATCTGTGTCCTTTCAGGTCCAATTTTGCGGAAGCTTCCAAGGAAAGTGGATGTTTTGGAAGGGGAAAATGCAGCTTTTTGCGTTGAGGTGGAAAAAGAAGAGATGGATATACACTGGTACAAAGATGGTGTTGAGCTGCGTGAAACACATCAGACCATCCTGAAATCCTTTGGCCGAACTCATATTCTTGTCTTTGTTAATACGATGCCCAAAGATTCCGGCCATGTGATATTTTTGGTTGGCAGATCTAAGACTTCCTCTCAACTAAGAGTGAAGGGTATGTCCCAATAAACCGCAGTACTGTATATCAATACAAATAGAATATTACTACCAGTATTGTAACATTTTTCACGGTCTACTTTCAGCGGCCAAAAACTGTCCTCCGAGTTGTCCAGTTGGAGTCCAGATCAATACAGAACGGGCAAACGCAGCACTCCTCTCATGGACTCCAGCTCAGGACTCACGGAAGAACCCTCCATCAGGCTATGTATTGGAGCGACAGGAAGTTGGCACCGGTTCACAGGAGTGGCTACAGTGTCTCACCACTGACTCAGCTACCTCAGTGGAGATCCTTGGAGATAGTGTGCCATGTGAAGCCGATTATCGATTTCGTATTTGTAGTGTCAACAAATATGGAAAGAGCAACAACGTGGAGTTCCCCAGAGCAGTTCACTTGGGTAAGTTGAGATCAATTAATTCATGCCGTACTTAAACATTTTTAACTGCTTGAATCTATACCTATTCCAGTTCCAGTAGCCAGAATACAAGCCCCCTTGCAGGACGCACTGGTGCCAGAAGGACAAGACGCAGTCTTTTCTATTGAGTTATCTGCTTCTGTTATTGGATCGTGGTTTTTAAATGGTACACAACTTCAGGATGATGAACGTTTTTCCATGCGTCGCTCGAGAACACATCAGTCTCTTCGGATTCAAGGAGTTCGAGACACAGAAAATGGAGCCGAAATAACATTTATTGCGTATGGCATTCGGGATTCAGCAGCACTGTATATTCAAGGTATGTTGGTGTTGTTTTCCATTGAACAGATACAAACATACAGTGCGGCAAAAAAGTATTTAGTCAGCCACTTATTGTGAAAGTTCTCCTACTTAAAATGACAACAGAGGTTTGTAATTTTCATCATAGGTACACTTCAACTGTGAAAAACAGAATGTGAAAAAAAATCCAGGAATTCACATTGTATGAATTTTAAAGAATTTATTTGTAAATTATGGTGGAAAATAAGTATTTGGTGAACCATTCAAAGCTCCTACTGATGGAAGGAGGTTTTGGCTCAAAATCTCACGATACATGGCCCCATTCATTCTTTCCTTAACACGGATCAATCGTCCTGTCCCCTTAGCAGAAAAACAGCCCCAAAGCATGATGTTTCCACCACCACGCTTCACAGTAGGTCCGGTGTTCTTGGTATGCAACTCAGTATTCTTCTTCCTCCAAACACGACCAGTTGAGTTTATACCAAAATGGATACATGGATGATACAGTAGAGAATTGGGAGAATGTCGACGTGGTCAGATGAAACCAAAATAGAACTTTTTGGTATAAACTCAACTCGTCGTGTTTGGAGGAGGAAGAATACTTAGTTGCATCCCAAGAACACCATACCTACTGGGAAGCATGGGGGTCGAAACATCATGCTTTGGGGCTGTTTTTCTGCTTAGGGGACAGGACAATTGATCCGTGTTAAGGAAAGAATGAATGGGGCCATGTATCGTGAGATTTTGAGCCAAAACCTCCTTTCATCAGTGAGAGCTTTGAATGGTTGACCGAAGACTTATTTTCCACCATAATTTACAAATAAATTCTTTAAAATTCATACAATGTGAATTCCTGAATTTTTTTTTGCCTTCTTTCCGTCACAGTTGAAGTGTACCTATGATGAAAATTACAAACCTCTGTCATCATTTTAAGTGGGAGAACTTGCACAATCGGTGGCTGACAATACTTTTTTGCCCCACTGTATCAAATGATATTTGATTAATAGAAAATTATTAATCCTCATGGATTTTTTTTCTAATGTGCAGCTCCTCTCGTCAAGTTTTCACCAATGTCAGAAATGGATCGAAACAAATTTGTAGAAATTGGGAACCCGATCGTGCTCTACTGTGAGCTCTCAGACCCTGTAACTCCAGTGAATTGGTATAAGAATGGGGCCGAATTACAAACAACAGACGGTCTTCATATCCAATCGGAGGGTACCATGAGGAGAATTGTCATTCAGTCAGCAGAATTCTCACATTCAGGAGTGTATTGCTGTGATGCCATCGATGACGTCATCAGGTTCAATGTGGAAGTAGAGGGTAAGTTTGAGACGTTCTTATGTCTTAGTGTTGCAGCAAATGTATTTTTAAACGGCTTAAATGGAAAATGAATTGCAGTATTCCTCTTTTGAAATATAAATTACTGTCTTATTTAACCCTAAAAAGTTGAAATTATTCAAATATCCGTAGCTCCATCTGGGAGGTTTTCAGCAATTCCTGAAGCCGAGAGGAACAAAACCATCTACGCCGGCAGCCCTATTATTTTACAATGTGAGCTGTCAGACCAGGATGCCCAGGTGCACTGGTACAAAGATGGGGCAAAGATCTTTCCTCAAAGTGGAGTAGATATTCAAACCGATGGCTTGGTGAGGAAGTTGGTTATTCCATCAGCGGACTTTTACCACACGGGGTTGTACTGCTGCAAGACAAAGGGTGACGCTGTCACATTCAGTCTGAACATCAAAGGTGATTTCTTTTTACTTTTGGCCGTATTTTTTTCAATGCATCCTATATTTAATATGCAAAGCACCTAACTCTCACAACACTAGTATTGGAAGCTGTTGCTTAACTGTAACCAGTTTCTGCATTAAGTATTACTTGATTGAGTGTAAGTTTTTAAGTTGAACTAATTGCTAACATTAATTTACAGTGGTCTTGATGTTTACATAAGTTTGACATTAGATATTGGTTTAACTATATCTGTAGCTCCACCTGTGAAGTTCTGCACAATTGCTGAAGAGATGAAGACAAAACAGACTGAAGCAAGGAGTCCTGTTGTACTCCAGTGTGAGGTTTCTGATCCTGTTTGCTGGTTCAAGGATGAAACCCAACTCATTGCAGACTCAGATTTAGAAATCTCTTCAGAAGAAAACACAAAGACATTAGTTGTTCAGTCTACAGAGCTGGGCCACTCTGGTGCGTATCGACGTACAACCAAAGATGACACCACGGACTTTCAAGTGGAGATAAAAGGTGACCTCTTTTCTTTTGCCCAAATGTTTGAACCTCACCCTTTCTTTTATGTGTAGTACGCAACTGCATGACATCCCTTGAACTCAAACACCTATTATGTTGTTAAGCAAAAAACAATACCAAATGGCATAACATATAAATGTATGACTTGACAGCAACTTCATACTCTTCTTAGTAGTTTCTTTGTGAAGGTATTGATTTAGATTTCTGAATCTCTAATGCTAGCCGTGCCAGTGATGTCATGCACTGATGTTGACGTTGAGAGAACCAAGTCCTTCAAAATGGGCGAACCTTTGGGGCTGGAAAGTGAGATTGCAGACTCCACTTTTCCTGCACAATGCTGTACAGATGGCATACAGCTCTTCCCACATGAAGAGTTGGACATACCAACTAATGGCACATTAGGCCAACTCATTGTCCCTGCAGAACTTGGGCATTCAGAGCAGTACAACTGTGATGACCCTCTCCCTGTCAATGTGGATATTCGAGGTGATTATAAATGAATATCTAAATCCTAGAGCAATTTGGCAGACTGTCTTTAAACTAGGACCAACTAACATTTAATGTATCGGTCTGTGTCTTCCTTGTTTTTGTAACATTTTGATAATGTATTGTTTTACTAATCTATATCCAAAGACGTTTTTTTACAGACAGTTGAGCAGAGTTGATCAGAGTAAGGACCTGTACTGTTTATCCACATTTATAATTTGAATTATTGCCTTTAGCTCCAACGGTGCCAGTGTCACCCTCACCGAAGTGTATGGAGACACAATCACTTGAGGCACCTTGTCCCAGTGAGCAATCGTTTGAGATTTCAAACCCTGTTGGGCAGGTGTCACTGCAGAAGGCTGAAGTGACAAACTTAAGTTTGGAACAAGAAGCCAACAAGAAGACTCTTGTCATTGAACCAACTCATCCTTCAAATTCTGGATCATACTATCTTGCAACAGCAGATGATGTTGCTCCATTAGTTGTAAACAATCAAGGTGATTTATTTATCTCTTCTCTTTTTGTATGTGTCGTTTGACCCAATATCAAGCAGCTTTTTCCTGTGTTAGTTGCTTCTTGTTTGTTATTGTTATCCAAAACTGATATCAGAACACCGCAATGACTTGAAATTATAATACTCCACTCCAAAATGATTGTCCATAGTTCCAGCTGTGACAAATGGCCTAGATGTCCAGAGAGCTGAGTCTACTGAAGTGCCTTGCCCAATTGTTCAACAATTTGAGATTTCCGATCCCATTGCCAAAGCTTGTTGGTACAAAGACGGAACCCCAGTCCACGCAAAAATGGATACGATTTCCGAACCTAAGAGCAGCGTCCAAGTCTTTCCATCTCCAGTCATATTTGACTTGCCTGGTGATGCAAGTTTTAGCTGTGAAACATCTGGCGCTCCGTTAAATGAGGAAACAAAAGGTGTTTTTACTCATCTTACGTGCAAGTTTACAATTGAAGTATTTTGTCTTTGCGTCACAGGATATGACCAAGCTCATTGTTTTCTCTTTGGCTTTGTCCAAACAGCAAAGCAGTGTCACTATGGGGATGAAATTGATGAGGTTTCTGACGCATCAGTCCAAATCACTGCGGATGTCAAAGGTGATTTTATGTATCTCATCATCAGTCATCCATGTTAACCCAACCCATATACGCCATTAACAATAGTTGTTAGTTGGTTGGTTGGTTCATCAATCTGAAGCACACGATTTGATGAAAATTGCTTTTCGCCATCTTGTCCTTTCTGGTTTCATATTACTTTGTGCAGTTTGTGCTCTTGAACAAGTGTGCGGGTGTTTAGTGGTTGAGTAGTTGCCTCAACTAACATCTGTTGTACTGTATGTTGTGTTTTTCATTACTTTATTAACTGTAACAAACATATTTGCTCTCAAAATGCTGCTTACAATCTTTGAGCTCATTCCATGTGTTATACATCGCCAGAGCCTCTCATTCATCTTACAGCCACAAACTTTTATCCTGTTGCAATGACAACAAACTCTTATAAAGGAATGCAATATACTTCTTCAAATATATAAGTAAGTATCAGTGTTTTGTGTAAATGTTAATGCTATAGTCTATAAGGGGGAACTATAAGTTTGATTTCAGACCAAAGCTGGTCGACCATCTTGTTTGTCTTTGCAATGGATTGCAGCTTAACTTCATCCTAACCCACACAATGATGTCAATGAAATTGTGTTATGAGAAGAAACACTGAGACCAACAACCACTGAAAACCTTTCTGCTTATAGCTACACTGCCAAGGTTTGCCTCTGAACAAGAGCAGAAGGAAGGAGCTTGTTTTGAGGACTGCCTTTTCCCAAAGTCCAAGTCCGGCATTTTCAACAAGAGTGGAGATACCAGGACATATGAAGAACATTCCAGCCACAAGACAACACTGTCAAATCCTGAAAATATCCCCAGCCCGATTTTAACAAAAGATCAAAAAGAGCTTAACAACCAACAAGCAGTAAATACCAAATCTCCATCTAACTGCAACTTAATAAAGCCATCTATCACGAAACGTGACATGTACTACCAAACTAAACATCTCACAGAATCCCAAGGAGAGAAATCATTTTTCCACACACAGGAACCAGAAGAGACACCCATTTCTGAACAGTTTATGGCTTCCTTGCAACCAGTTGCCCCATCAGATGTTGGGAGTTTTCAACAGAGAACATGTGTTCAATCAAAGGAATATAAGCTCAAGACTGAAACTGCCCAATTAGAAGAGCATAATAGCTCAGCACAGATGGCTGTCCTGTCAGAATTAGGTCACAAGCAAACGATTTCAAATCCTAAATCAAGGCATTTTATTAAGGATTTAAAGCCTGCAGCTGTTCCATTAGACAGGTTCAGTAAGTCTGAAAAAATCCCCCACCCTGAGAAACGTTATAGCTCCACAACCGTTCAAGCAGAGGAGCTCTGCAATTCCACAGAAAGGCCAGTCATAATGACAAATAATCTTCTTAATTGCATCCAAACTATGACAGTCTACGCAGACAAACCAAGGGACTTGATACAGACTGATTTTTACCAATCTGAAGAGGTAAATAGCCAGCTGGATAGACCAACTGTCTCTGCAACAACAAAATATACACCTGACTCTACATGTTTTACGGAACTGCATGACTCTGTACAACCAGATTTTGTGCAATCAAGGGGGCATTCCAATTTCCAAACACCATCTGTCAAACCGGAGGAGATCTTGCAAACAGAACCAGCTCTGTTTACCAAACAATATCCATCCTTGCTGGAAACAACAGTCCAGAGAGATTGTCATCGCAATACAGATACTGCTAAGGACCAAATATACAGCACACTAAACTATGGGAAGAAATCTTCAAGGCAGTTTTCAGGTTCCACCTGTTCCAAGCAGACATCCCGTGTCCCATCAGAGTGTTATCCACCAAGGACATTTGAGAGTCTCAACAGTGTCGCTGCAATTAAGGTGGCTGTTGAAGGTGATTTAAATGGTTATCATTACCAAAAAAAAAATAGCACTTCTTTACAAAATGAAGTTTTTGCCAGCTTGAGTGTCTACACTTAATTATTTAAGTATTTACTTAAATGAAACAAAAACAATTATCCAATGTGAACATTTAATTGATAATCTGAGGAGAATATGAGCAAACACAGAAATCCTAATATGAGAAAGATCAACCAAATTGAATAAAGCTCGAATAAATACAAATAAATACTTTACATGCAGTTGCGTTCAAAAGTTTATACATACGTTTGAATCTCATATACATTGCCTGGCCTTTAATGTTTATTTGAACCATTTTTTCCAGAGTCAAGTGTTTATACAACAAAAACAACATTTTTATTTTAAATGTACCTTAGCCAGTTTTACTTCAACTAGATGCTTTTTGTAGCCATCCGGACGTTTCTGGCCTGGACCCAGCTTTTAGGCGTAGTTTGCGAACGTACAATAGATTTGAGGTCATTGCTTAAAGAAGGCCATTTCAGGAGATTCATGTTAGCTTGCTTCATCTTTTGCATAACTAGTTCTAATAGATTGATGATCTTTAGAAACACACAAATGGTTCAACGGTTTCAGCGAACGTAAAGAATTTGGAGGTAGTCCTCCTTTGAGAGCCACAAAGAAGGAAGTTAGCACTAATACGCTTGACAATTGGTACATTGTTCTTAGGTTCGAGAGCATACACGTTGACGTGCACTGATGTACGCTTTATAATCAAATGATTATACAGCTTATATTTCACTTTGGTAAAAAAAAAGGTTCAAATAAGTCATTAGGTCTGTAATTAATATGACATTCGTGCCCATGGCGTCGCTATGTAAACTTCTGATTGCAACTCTCGATATATTTTGATTACAATATCTATTTTGAATTTCTTTTTGAGTTTCTTCAAACAGTTGTTTTGTTGATTCAAAAATAGTGATGCAATCTTCTCTTGATGTACCTCAAAACATCTCCAGCTCTAGCTGTGACAATGCCGACACCATGTCCGACTGTAACGGAGAAGTCAGTGGAAGTTGACGAGCCCACAGTGCTGTGGAGTGAAGCATCAAATCCTAATTCGGAAGTTACTTCGGACAAGGATGGCGTAAAACTACATGAACATGCTGGGCAAGACATGCTGGTAGATGGTTCCATAAGCGAAGTGGCTTTACATTCGGCCTCACAGTCCGATGCAGAGGTTCATGGCTGCAAGACAACAGACGATACAGTGCAGTTTCAAGTGGAAGCCAAAGGTGACACATTGTTTTAGTCCGATCTTCAAATAGACTTCCATCGTGATAGCATATGTGTAATGTGCTTTGTTATTATCACAAGGTTTGGAATATTTCGGACAATGCTTTGTTTTGCTGACTTTTTCTTGACTTCTTCCTGAGACTTTTGCTCTTGTGGCCCCGTATTCTCCCCTGCTTGTAACAATGCCCAGTCTTCCTTAACCTCTTTGGATTTTCTTGCACACCCCCTCATAAATAATTTGTGCAATGGGGCAGACATCCGGTTACTACAAATGGAAAACAATTATCTAAAAATAAGACAAAATTGGTTGATTACCTTCTGCTGGATGAACTGCACTGATCTCCCTAGCCCACTTGTAATAGCATGCTAACTCCAAACAGATAACCATACTACTAAACGCAATCGTGGCACACCACCATATGAAACTTGTACTAATGTCTTGCGTACCAGCAGTGTAATAACATGCTAAAATTATGTTGTACCTCTTACTAGGCTTTGGAGAACATATTGATTGTTTGGTTAGCTGTCCGTGGCTTTTCTCGGGGGAACATTGTAAAACAGCAGCTGGTTGCTATAAAATTCATGTTACTTCGTTAAAAATAACAAATAACACACCATTTACCAACTTGTTAATCCAACTTGGCTTAGTCGAAATGTACTGGTGTTTGGACAATAAGCAATTTTATAGTTGGGCTGTTTTTCCACAAGTATTTACATTTTGTCATACATCGACTTAAACATTGGATGGGACTCTTTATATACAGTACTCATTTGCAAAAGTGTATTAAGTGCAATAAAAGAGAAGCTGAGTGAGTTTCTAAAATGTTCATTAATGTTCAAAGAGATATTGCTAATGCTGTAAGTGATTTAGTTAAAACCAGTAAAACCAAACAGGTTAATTCTGTCTTCTAATTGAATATACGTTTAGTTTCTTTTCCCCCCGGACATGTCTCACTGTATATTAGATGACGTTTAATCTTGACATGTTTTGACTGTCACCTGCAATCTTCAGATGAAGACTCTAGGTCAGGGGTCGGGAACCTTTTTGACTGAAAGAGCCAAGAAGCCAAATATTTTAAAATGTATTTACTTAAGAGCCATATAATATTTTTTTGACACTGAACACAACTAAACATGAGCATTTTTAAGTAAGACCAACATTTTTAGAGTATAATAGGTCTCTTATTCTTTGTAATAACATTGTTATTCTGAAGCTAAATGTGGAGGGGGCGTGGCCTGCGGGCGTGCAGCGAAGCGAAGTGTTGCCAGGATCGGCCTTGAAATCAGCGACAGGTGTGTAGATGGCCCACCTGGGCCTTTTTATCGAATCATCTGTCGCTCTATTATAAGCAGCAGCCAGGAGGAGAGACGGGGTTGGGGCTGGGGCTGGAGCTAGAGCGCGAGCGAGAACGAAAGAGAAAAAGACAATTGTTGGAAAGCAACTGAGAGACTAATTGAAAAATAAAACAATATTGTAACCCTGAAACAGGCTCTCATGTTGGTGCTTGGTGGTCTGAAAACCCCCCAGGAGGGAAAACCCCACAGTAACCAATAATAAATAAATTACTTCTTACCTTTAACGCAACTTCTTGAACAGGTGCGGTAGAAAATGGATGGATGGATTAAAAATGCAGGAGAATGTTTTATATTTTGAACGTTATTTTTAACACTGTGATTACAAGTGGAATTATTCATTACTTATCGTGTTAAGCAATGTCAGCTCAGATTTATCCGAGAGCCAGATGCAGTCATCAAAAGAGCCACATCAGGCTCGCGAGCCATAGGTTCCCTACCCCTGCTCTAGGTGACAGTTCAAACATATAAAGGTAAAACACCACCTGACAGACTTAAAATCATGTCTGGAAAAAATGTTTAACTAAACGTATCCTTTTCAAATCTAATTGCATTTTGCATTCCATCCTTTAGTTCCACTTCAGAAGTTTTCAGCTGTATCAGAGGCTGACCAGACAAAGGCAGTCATGGCAGGCTTCCCCATTGCTCTGCAGTGTGAGCTGTCAGACCCCAGTGGACAAGTCACATGGTATAAAGATGGAACACAGCTCCTACCTCAAGGTGGAATAGACATCCAGTCTAAGGACAACTTGAGAAATCTAGTTATTCCGACTGCCAAGGTGGTTGATTCTGGCGTATACTGTTGTGAGTCGAAGGATGACGACATCCAGTTCACTGTGGAAGTAAAAGGTGATGTTTTGATTTGTAACTTTAACTACCCTTGCACTAATAACTACCTGGAACAGACACATTAATGCTGAAGTTATTCGCTACCCCGCTTGATAACTCCAAACAGATAAATAATCACATTATTTAGCGGAATCATGACACACCAGCATTGGAAGCTTGTACTAATGTCTTGCGTACCAGCAATGTAATTACACGCTAAAAGTATTTGTGTACCTTTTACTAGGCATTCAGCAACATTTTGATTGATTGGTAAACTGTTTGTCAGTTTTCTGGGGTAAAACATTGTAAAAACAGCAGGTGGTTGCTGTAACATTCATTATGTGTCAATAACAAAGAATACCCCATTTACCAACTTCATAATCCATCTTGTGTTAGTTTAGCTGTACTAGTGTTTGGACCATAAGGAATACCCAAAGCATCAACTTAAACAAAGGGTGGGAATCTTGCATCAAAGGAGAAGCTGAGTTAGTTTTCAAAATGCCAAAAGTTCAATTACTGTATGTTCATAGGGATATTTTAATCCTGTAGAACAGTATTTTTTTTCGTAATTGCTTTAAGTGATTTAGTTGGTACCAATCAACCCGAATAGGTTTATTCTGTCCTCTGAATGTATTTTTAGTTTCTTATTTTCAGACCAGCAGTCTTCACCTGTGATGTCACAGGTGAAGACTACTGGTGACAATTAAAGCATGTAAAGGTGAAACAATACCTGACATCCCTAAAATCATGCCTGAAAAAAAATGGAAACTAAAAATACCCTTTTCAAATCTAACTGCGTTTTGCATTCCATTCTTTAGTTCCACTTCAGAAGTTTTCAGCTGTATCAGAGGCTGACCAGACAAAGACAGTCATGGCCGGCTGCCCCATTGCTCTGCAGTGTGAGCTGTCAGACCCCAGTGGACAAGTCACATGGTACAAAGATGGAACACAGCTTTTACCTCGAAGTGGAATAGACATCCAGTCAAAGGAAAACTTGAGAAGTCTAATAATTCCATCTGCCAAGGTGGTTGATTCTGGCATGTACTGTTGTGAGTCGAAGGATGACGACATCCAGTTCACTGTGGAAGTAAAAGGTGATGTTTTGATTTGTAACTTTAACTGGCCTTGCACTACTAACTACTTGGAACAGAAAATGTTCATATTTTCAACCAAACTCACAATATTGTCAATTAATTTGCTTCTGCCAAAATATTGCTTATAATTGATCGGGTACCGACGGGCCAAGCGGTGTGCAGCTTTAGCGGTCGCGGAGGCAAAAACTCGGACATGGGAAGAGTTCGGGGAAGCCATGGAAAACGACTTCCGGACGGCTTCGAAGCGATTCTGGACCACCATACGGCGCCTCAGGAAGGGGAAGCAGTGCACTATCAACACCGTGTATGGTGCGGATGGTGTTCTGCTGACTTTGACTGCGGATGTTGTGGATCGGTGGAGGGAATACTTCGAAGACCTCCTCAATCCCACCAACACGTCTTTCTTTGAGGAAGCGGTGCCTGGGGAATCTGTAGTGGACTCTCCTATTTCTGGGGCCGAGGTCGCTGAGGTAGTTAAAAAGCTCCTCGGCGGCAATGCCCCGGGGGTGGATGAGATCCGCCCGGAGTTCCTTAAGGCTCTGGATGCTGTGGGGCTGTCTTGGTTGACAAGACTCTGCAACATCGCGTGGACATCGGAGGCGGTACCTCTGGATTGGCAGACCGGGGTGGTGGTCCCTCTCTTTAAGAAGAGGGACCGGAGGGTGTGTTCCAACTATCGTGGGATCACACTCCTCAGCCTTCCCGGTAAGGTTTATTCAGGTGTACTGGAGAGGAGGCTTCGCCGGATAGTCGAACCTCGGATTTAGGAGGAACAGTGTGGTTTTCGTCCTGGTCGTGGAACTGTGGACCAGCTCTATACTCTCGGCAGGGTTCTTGAGGGTGCATGGGAGTTTGCCCAACCAGTCTACATGTGCTTTGTGGACTTGGAGAAGGCATTCGACCGTGTCCCTTGGGAAGTCCTGTGGGGAGTGCTCAGAGAGTATGGGGTATCGGACTGTTTTATTGTGGCAGTCCGCTCCCTGTATGATCAGTGTCAGAGCTTGGTTCGCATTGCTGGCAGTAAGTCGGACACGTTTCCAGTGAGGGTTGGACTCCGCCAAGGCTGTCCTTTGTCACCGATTCTGTTCATAACTTTTATGGACAGAATTTCTAGGCGCAGCCAAGGCGTTGAGGGGTTCCGGTTTGGTGGCCACGGGATCAGGTCTCTGCTTTTTGCAGATGATGTAGTCCTGACGGCTTCATCTGGCCGGGATCTTCAGCTCTCACTGGATCGGTTCGCAGCCGAGTGTGAAGCGACCGGAATGAGAATCAGCACCTCCAAGTCCGAGTCCATGGTTCTCGCCCGGAAAAGGGTGGAGTGCCATCTCCGGGTTGGGGAGGAGACCCTGCCCCAAGTGGAGGAGTTCAAGTACCTAGGAGTCTTGTTCACGAGTGGGAGAAGAGTGGATCGTGAGATCGACAGGCGGATCGGTGCGGCGTCTTCAGTAATGCGGACGTTGTATCGATCCGTTGTGGTGAAGAAGGAGCTGAGCCGGAAGGCAAAGCTCTCAATTTACCGGTCGATCTACGTTCCCATCCTCACCTATGGTCATGAGCTTTGGGTCATGACCGAAAGGATAAGATCACGGGTACAAGCGGCCGAAATGAGTTTCCTCCGCCGGGTGGCGGGTCTCTCCCTTAGAGATAGGGTGAGAAGCTCTGCCATCCGGGAGGAACTCAACGTAAAGCCGCTGCTCCTCCACATCGAGAGGAGCCAGATGAGGTGGTTCGGGCATCTGGTCAGGATGCCACCCGAACGCCTCCCTAGGGATGTGTTTAGGGCACGTCCAGCTGGTAGGAGGCCACGGGGAAGACCCAGGACACGTTGGGAAGACTATGTCTCCCGGCTGGCCTGGGAACGCCTCGGGATCCCCCGGGAAGAGCTAGACGAAGTGGCTGGAGATGGGGAAGTCTGGGCTTCCCTGCTTAGGCTGCTGCCCCCGCGACCCGACCTCGGATAAGCTGAAGATGATGGATGGATGGATGGACAATTGATCTACTTAATCATTGAAACCTACAGTACATATGCAGATACGGAAGGGGAAATAAGTCTTTAATCCATCCTGATTTTTAAGTTTACTATCTTACAAAACATGCACAGTCCATATGTTTGATGTTAAATTTATTGTAACTGACAGACATGAGTTAAAAATAACCCATACCATTTAAAATGGTCAATTTCCATTCAAACCTCTCCATCACCATAGACAAGACCAAAGTGCTATCACAGGACTTTATGAACAATATTTTAGACTTACCTATGACTGGAAAGGGTTATAGGCCTGGTGAGATAGAGACCACCAGATTGAATAACTAATCGCAATGGAAGAAGAACTGGTGCCCGAGTGTGTAATTCAAGAATTTCACTTCATTCGGTAAGGATGATTATGAGAAAAGTACGGGACCAGCTCAGAAGTACTCCTCCTGCTTGTAACAACACCCAGTCTTCCCTAAACTCTTTTGACTTTCCTGCACATTCCCTTATGAGTAGTTTGAGCAAAGGGTAATAGATTGTTCACCTTTCACTGGATGAACTGCCCTAAACCCAAAAACATATTGATGCTGAACTGGTTTGCTACCCCACTTGATAACTCCTAACAGATAAATAATCAGATAACTTCGCGTAATCATGGCACATCAGCATTGGAAGCTTGTACTAATCTCTTGCGTACCAGCAGTGAAATTACATGCTAAAAGCATTTTGTACATTATACTAGGCATAATGCAACATTTTGAATGAATGGTAAACTCTTTGTCGGTTTTCTGGGGGAAAAACATCGTAAAAACAGCAGTTGGTTGCTGTAACATTCCTTTTATGTCATTAATAATAACAAATAACCAGCATTGGAAGCTTGTACTAATCTCTTGCGTACCAGCAGTGTAATTACACGCTAAAAGTGTTTTGTACCTTATACTAGGCATAATGCAACATTTTGAATGATTGGTAAACTCTTTGTCGGTTTTCTGGGGGAAAAACATCGTAAAAACAGCAATTGGTTGCTGCAACATTCCTTTTATGTCATTAATAATAACGAATAACACCCCATTTACTAACTTCATAATCCAACTTTTGTTAGTCCTAATGTATTAGTGTTTGGACCTTAAGCAATGCGCAAACCATCAACTTAAACATTAGGTGGGAATCTTTATGTACAGCACCTTTTTTACAACCTTTTATCTACTGCATCAAATGAGGAGCTGAGTTACTTTTCAAAATACCAAATGTTCAATTGTGCTAGTGTCACCTGTGAAGTCGCAGGTGACAATTAAAACATGTAAAGGTGAAACAATACCTGACATCCCTAAAAACATGCCTGGAAAAAAATGGAAACTAAAAATACCCTTTTCAAGTCTGACTGCGTTTTGCATTCCATTCTTTAGTTCCACTTCAGAAGTTTTCAGCTGTATCAGCGGCTGACCAGACAAAGACAGTCATGGCCGGCTGCCCCATTGCTCTGCAGTGTGAGCTGTCAGACCCTAGTGGACAAGTCACATGGTACAAAGATGGAACACAGCTTTTACCTCGAAGTGGAATAGACATCCAGTCAAAGGAAAACTTGAGAAGTCTAATTATTCCATCTGCCAAGGTGGCTGATTCTGGCATGTACTGTTGTGAGTCGAAGGATGACAACATCCAGTTCACTGTGGAAGTAAAAGGTGATGTTTTGATTTGTAACTTTAACTGGCCTTGCAATATTAACATCTTGGAACAGAAAATGTTCATGTTTTCAACCAAACTCACAGTATTGTCAATTCATTTGCTTCTACCAAAATATTGCTTACAGTTGCTCTACTTAATCATTGAAACTTACAGTACATATGCAGATACGGAAGGGGAAATAAGTCTTTGATCCATCCTGATTTTTAAGTTTACTATCTTACAAAGACATGCACAGTCCATCATTTTGATATTAAATTTATTGTAACTGACAGACATGAGTTAAAAATAACCCATAACATTTAAAACAGTCAATTTGCATTCAAACCTCTCCATCACCATAGACAAGACCAAAGTGCTATCACAGGAGTTTAGGGACAATATTTTAGACCTACCTATGACTGGAAATGGTTATAGGCCTGGTGAGATTGAGACCGCCAGATTGAATAACTAATCGCTATGGAAGAAGAACTGGTGCCCGAGTGTGTAATTCAAGAATTTCACTTCATTCGGTAAGGATGATTATGAGAAAAGTGAGGGACCAGTCCAGAATTACTCCTACTGCTTGTAACAACACCCAGTCTTCACTAAACTCTTTTGACTTTCCTGAACATTCTCTTATGAGTAGCTTGAGCAAGGGGTAATAGATCGTTCACCTTTTGCTGGATTTACTGCCCTGAACCCAAAAACATATTGATGGTGAACTGGTTTGCTACCCCACTTGATAACTCCAAACAGATAAATAATCAGATAACCGCGTAATCATGGCACACCAGCATTGGAAGCTTGTACTAATCTCTTGTGTACCAGCAGTGTAATTACACGCTAAAATTCTTTTGTACCTTATACTAGGCGTAATGCAAAATTTTTGAATGATTGGTAAACTGTTTGTCCATTTTCTGGGGGAAAAACATCGTAAAAACAGCATTTGGTTGCACTTGCGTTATGGCTAATGTATTAGTGTTTGGACCTTAAGCAATGCGCAAACCATCGACTTAAACATTGGGTGGGAATCTTTATGTACAGTACCTTTTTTACAACATTTTATCTGCTGCATCAAATGAGGAGCTGAGTTACTTTTCAAAATACCAAATGTTCAATCGTGCTAGTGTCACCTGTGAAGTTGCAGGTGACAATTAAAACATGTAGAGGTGAAACAATACCTTACATCCCTAAAAACATGCACGGAAAAAAAATAGAAACTAAAAATACCCTTTTCAAATCTAACTGTGTTTTGCATTCCATTCTTTAGTTCCACTTCAGAAGTTTTCAGCTGTATCAGAGGCTGACCAGACAAAGACAGTCATGGCCGGCTGCCCCATTGCTCTGCAGTGTGAGCTGTCAGACCCCAGTGGACAAGTCACATGGTACAAAGATGGAACACAGCTTTTACCTCGAAGTGGAATAGACATCCAGTCAAAGGAAAACTTGAGAAGTCTAATTATTCCATCTGCCAAGGTGGCTGATTCTGGCATGTACTGTTGTGAGTCGAAAGATGACAACATCCAGTTCACTGTGGAAGTAAAAGGTGATGTTTTGATTTGTAACTTTAACTGGCCTTGCAATATTAACTACCTGGAACAGAAAATGTTCATGTTTTCAACCAAACTCTTAATATTGTCAATTCATTTGCTTCTACCAAAATATTGCTTACAATTGCTCTACTTAATCATTGAAACCTACAGTACATATGCAGATACGGAAGGGGAAATAAGTCTTTGATCCATGCAGATTTTTAAGTTTACTATCTTCCAAAGACATGCACAGTCCATAGTTTTGATGTCAAATTTATTGTAACTGACAGACATGAGTTAAAAATAACCCATAACATTTAAAACAGTCAATTTCCATTCAAACCTCTCCATCACCATAGACAAGACCAAAGTGTTATCACAGGACTTTAGGGACAATATTTTAGACCTACCTATGACTGGAAAAAGTTATAGGCCTGGTGAGAAAGAGACCACCGGATTGAATAACTAATCCCA
This sequence comes from Nerophis ophidion, assembly GCF_033978795.1. Taxonomy (NCBI): domain Eukaryota; kingdom Metazoa; phylum Chordata; class Actinopteri; order Syngnathiformes; family Syngnathidae; genus Nerophis; species Nerophis ophidion. Next base: position 13,218,044 of record NC_084623.1, read on the forward strand.
ATGGAAGAAGAGTTGGTGCCCGAGTGTGTAATTTAAGAATTTCACTTCGTTCGGTAAGGATGATTATGAGAAAGGTGAAGGACCAGCTCAGAATTACTCCTACTGCTTGTAACAACACCCAGTCTTCACTAAACTCTTTTGACTTTCCTGCATATTCCCTTATGAGTAGCTTGAGCAAGGGGTAATAGATTGTTCACATTTTACTGGAAGGACTGCCCTGAACCCAGAAACATATTGATGCTGAACTGATTTGCTACCCCACTTGATAACTCCAAACAGATAAATAATCAGACAACTTTGCGTAATCATGGCACACCAGCATTGGAAGAATGTACTAATCTCTTGCGTACCAGCAGTGTAATTACGCGCCAAAAGTCTTTTGTACCTTATACTAGGCATAATGGAACATTTTGAATGATTGGTAAACTCTTTGTCGGTTTTCTGGGGGAAAAACATCGTAAAAACAGCAGTTGGTTGCTGCAACATTCCTTTTATATCATTAATAATAACAAATAACACCCCATTTACTAACTTCATAACCCAACTTGTGTTAGTCCTAATGTATTAGTGTTTGGACCTTAAGCAATGCGCAAAGCATCGACTTAAATATTGGGTGGGAATCTTTTTGTGCAGTACTTTTTTACAACATTTTATCTACTGCATCAAACGAGGAGCTGAGTTACTTTACAAAAATACCAAATGTTCAATTGTGCTCATGTCACCTGTGAAGTCGCAGGTGACAATTAAAACATGTAAAGGTGAAACAATACCTGACATCCCTAAAAACATGCATGGAAAAAAAATAGAAACTAAAAATACCCTTTTCAAATCTAACTGTGTTTTGCATTCCATTCTTTAGTTCCACTTCAGAAATTTTCAGCTGTATCAGAGGCTGACCAGACAAAGACAGTCATGGCCGGCTGCCCCATTGCTCTGCAGTGTGAGCTGTCAGACCCCAGTGGACAAGTCACATGGTACAAAGATGGAACACAGCTTTTACCTCGAAGTGGAATAGACATCCAGTCAAAGGAAAACTTGAGAAGTCTAATTATTCCATCTGCCAAGGTGGCTGATTCTGGCATGTACTGTTGTGAGTCGAAGGATGACAACATCCAGTTCACTGTGGAAGTAAAAGGTGATGTTTTGATTTGTAACTTTAACTGGCCTTGCACTATTAACATCTTGGAACAGAAAATGTTCATGTTTTCAACCAAACTCACAATATTGTCAATTCATTTGCTTCTACCAAAATATTGCTTACAGTTGCTCTACTTAATCATTGAAACTTACAGTACATATGCAGATACGGAAGGGGAAATAAGTCTTTGATCCATCCTGATTTTTAAGTTTACTATCTTACAAAGACATGCACAGTCCATCATTTTGATGTTAAATTTATTGTAACTGACAGACATGAGTTAAAAATAACCCATAACATTTAAACCAGTCAATTTGCATTCAAACCTCTCCATCACCATAGACAAGACCAAAGTGCTATCACAGGACTTTAGGGACAATATTTTAGACCTACCTATGACTGGAAAGGGCTATAGGCCTGGTGAGATAGAGACCACCAGATTGAATAACTAATCGCAATGGAAGAAGAGCTGGTGCCCGAGTGTGTAATTCAAGAATTTCACTTCATTCGGTAAGGACGATTATGAGAAAAGTGAGGGACCAGTCCAGAATTACTCCTCCTGCTTGTAACAACACCAAGTCTTCCCTAAACTCTTTTGAATTTCCTGCACATTCCCTTATGAGTAGCTTGAGCAAGGGGTAATAGATCGTTCACCTTTTACTGGATGGACTGCCCTGAACCCAAAGACATATTGATGCTGAACTGGTTTGCTACCCCACTTACTCCAAACAGATAAGTAATCAGATAACTTTGCGTAATCATGGCACACCAGCATTGGAAGCTTGTACTAATCGCTTGCGTACCAGCAGTGTAATTACACGTTAAAAGTCTTTTTTATCTTATACTAGGCATAATGCAACATTTTGAATGATTGGTAAACTCTTTGTCGGTTTTCTGGGGGAAAACATCGTAAAAACAGCAGTTGGTTGCTGTAACATTCCTTTTATGTCATCAATAATAACAAATAACACCCCATTTACTAACTCCATAATCCAACTTGCGTTAGTGCTAATGTATTAGTGCTTGGACCATAAGTAATACGTGACGCATCGACCAAAACATTGGGTGGGAATCTTTATGTACAGTATCTTTTTACAACATTTTATGTACTGCATCAAACGAGAAGCTGAGTAACTTTTAAAAATGCCAAATGTTGAATTATGCTCTTGTCACTTGTGAAGTTGCAGGTGACAATTAAAACATGAAAAGGTGAAACAATACCTGACATTCCTAAAAACATGTCTGGAAAAAAATGGAAACTAAAAATACCCTTTTCAAATCTAACTGCGTTTTGCATTTCATTCTTTAGTTCCACTTCAGAAGTTTTCAGCTGTATCAGCGGCTGACCAGACAAAGACAGTCATGGCCGGCTGCCCCATTGCTCTGCAGTGTGAGCTGTCAGACCCTAGTGGACAAGTCACATGGTACAAAGATGGATCACGACTCCTACCTCAAAGTGGAATAGACATCCAGTCAAAGGAAAACTTGAGAAGTCTAATTATTCCATCTGCCAAGGTGGCTGATTCTGGCATGTACTGTTGTGAGTCGAAGGATGACAACATCCAGTTCACTGTGGAAGTAAAAGGTGATGTTTTGATTTGTAACTTTAACTGGCCTTGCACTATTAACTACCTGGAACAGAAAATGTTCATTTTTTCAACCAAACTCACAATATTGTCAATTCATTTGCTTCTACCAAAATATTGCTTACAGTTGCTCTACTTAATCATTGAAATCTACAGTACATATACAGATACGGAAGGGGAAATAAGTCTTTGATCCATCCTGATTTTTAAGTTCACTATCTTACAAAGACACGCACAGTCCATAATTTTGATGTTAAATTTATTGTAACTGACAGACATGACTTAAAAATAACCCATAACATTTAAAACAGTCAATTTCCATTCAAACCTCTCCATCACCATAGACTGTCACCAAAGTGCTGTCACAGGACTTTAGGGACAATATTTTAGACCTACCTATGACTGGAAAGGGTTATAGGCCTGGTGAGATAGAGACCACCAGATTGAATAACTAATCGCAATGGAAGAAGAGCTGGTGCCCGAGTGTGTAATTCAAAAATTTAATTTCATTCGGTAAGGACGATTATGAGAAAAGTCAGGGACCAGTCCAGAATTACTCCTCCTGCTTGTAACAACACCCAGTCTTCCCTAAACTCTTTTGACATTCCTGCACATTCCCTTATGAGTAGCTTGAGCAAGGGGTAATAGATCGTTCACCTTTTACTGGATGGACTGCCCTGAACCCAAAAACATATTGATGGTGAACTGGTTTGCTACCCCACTTGATAACTCCAAACAGATAAATAATCAGATAACTTTGAGTAATCATGGCACACCAGCATTGGAAGCTTGTACTAATCTCTTGTGTACCAGCAGTGTAATTACATGCTAAAAGTATTTTGTACCTTATACTAGGCATAATGCAACATTTTGAATGATTGGTAAACTCTTTGTCGGTTTTCTGGGGGAAAAACATCGTAAAAACAGCAGTTGGTTGCTGTAACATTCCTTTTATGTCATTAATAATAACAAATAACACCCCATTTACTAACTTCATAATCCAACTTGTGTTAGTCCTAATGTATTAGTGTTTGGACCTTAAGCAATGCGCAAAGCATCGACTTAAACATTGGGTGGGAATCTTTATGTACAGTACCTTTTTTACAACATTTTATCTGCTGCATCAAATGAGGAGCTGAGTTAATTTTCAAAATACCAAATGTTCAATTGTGCTCATGTCACCTGTGAAGTTGCAGGTGACAATTACAACATGTAAAGGTGAAACAATACCTGACATCCCTAAAAACATGTCTGAAAAAAAAATGGAAACTAAAAATATCCTTTTCTAGTCTAACTGCGTTTTGCATTCCATTCTTTAGTTCCACTTCAGAAGTTTTCAGCTGTATCAGAGGCCGACCAGACAAAGTCAGTCATGGCCGGCTGCCCCATTGCTCTGCAGTGTGAGCTGTCAGACCCCAGTGGACAAGTCACATGGTACAAAGATGGAACACAGCTTTTACCTCGAAGTGGAATAGACATCCAGTCAAAGGAAAACTTGAGAAGTCTAATTATTCCATCTGCCAAGGTGGCTGATTCTGGCATGTACTGTTGTGAGTCGAAGGATGACAACATCCAGTTCACTGTGGAAGTAAAAGGTGATGTTTTGATTTGTAACTTTAACTGGCCTTGCAATATTAACTACCTGGAACAGAAAATGTTCATGTTTTCAACCAAACTCACAATATTGTCAATTCATTTGCTTCTACCAAAATATTGCTTACAGTTGCTCTACTTAATCATTGAAATCTACAGTACATATGCAGATAAGGCAGGGGAAATAAGTCTTTGATCCATCCTGATTTTTAAGTTTACTATCTTCCAAAGACATGCACAGTCCATATTTTTGATGTTAAATTCATTGTAACTGACGGACATGACTTAAAAATAACCCATAACATTTTAAACAGTCAATTTCCATTCAAACCTCTCCATCATCATAGACAAAACCAGAGTGCTATCACAGGACTTTAGGGGCAATATTTTAGACCTGCCTAAGACTGGAAATGGTTATAGACCTGGTGAGAAAGAGACCAACAGATGATATAATTCATCCCAATGGAAGAAGAGCTGGTGCCAGAGAGTGTAATTCAAGAATTGAATTTCATTCGGTAAGGATAATTTTGAGAAAATTGAGGGACCAGCCCAGAATTACTACAAAAGAGTTAGATGGAGATACCAAGGGAGTTGGGACTACAATCACAGAGAAAAATATGAGTAATGTGATGTAGTCAGATGTGACCAACATTGAGCTCTTCGGAAAAGGTGGAAACATTCTGCTTTGGGTCTGTTTCTTTGACCAAAGTCACTCCTGAAACCTATGCAACCCTGATGACCAGCGACAGGAAACGTTGAACCTCTGTTCTTGCCAACAAGGGTTTCCACACCAAAGTACTAAGCCAAGTTTGGTTAATTAGAAATACCTCTATCCCCTTAGTGTGTTAAACATACTTGGCCAATAAAACAGATTCTGAAGAAATATTGATAATTGTATAGCCATTATATTTTGAATCATTTTTTTTTACAAAGTGTTTGTTTGGGTTACAGTGAATTTGCCATAACAATTCTGGGCTGTCCATATGTTTGTAAATGGATAAGCTTAAAAAAATCAGATCAAAAATGTATTTTCCCTGCTGTAATTCTCCTTATTGGTAATGCTGAACTCTTTCAACTTCCAGTGGAGAACTACACACCGAGCTTACTAGACCCTTATAACTATGATTTAAAAGGTCCATAGAAAAACAAGTGCTTTTGGACTTAACATTTGAGTTTAATGTCCCTCTAATGCCAAATTTTAATATATACAGTACAAAAGGGCAACTACCAGAGGGAGAGTTAGAAAAACTGTAGAAGTCATCTTTGAAAAAGGTGATAGGTTTATATCAGTCATTACAAGTAAGGTAATCAAACTTGAGGCATGGCAGGCTCCAATTGACGGCCTCAGGAGATTTATGTTGTCTCTAATATTGAGATGCTATGACAGTATTTGGATGTCAAGAGACGGGGAGCGAACCTGCAGCACTCAGGTCTCTAGCTCGGCCACTCTTTTATTGCCTTGGTTTTATGTTTGGAGTTATTGTCATGCTGGAAGTCAGATCTTTGACAAAGCGTCAGTGTTCTCTCTGAAGTCACGCAAATCTCTTCTAAGATTTTAAGGTAAAAGTCTGTGCATTAAACAGAGGGGGGCAAATGTTATAGGTTTATACTTCTTTCGGCTCCTTTTCATTCATGATTTATTTTAACGCTATGTTGATTGTTTTTTGTTTGTTATTAAAACAAAAACAACAATGGAAATGGAAAAGGTGAACTTACCTTAGGCTTAATATTCGTATCCACATGTTTAACGATGAAGATAATATTAATGGTGTCTTGGGGTGCTCAAAAAGATCCATCCACATGGGTTGGAATAACACAGACTTTTTCTTGATTTTCCCCTGAGACTTCAACTCTTGTGCCCCCATTTTCACTCCTGCTTGTAACAACGCCCCATCTTCCTTAAACTCTTTTGAATTTCCTGCACACTCCCTTATGAGTAGCTTTCGCAAGAGGCAGTCTTCCAGTAGCTACAAATGGAAAACATCCATCCAAATATAGGACAAAGAAAATTGTTCACTTTTTGCTGGATGGACGTTTCTGAACCCAAAAACATACTAATGCTGGACTGGTTTACTACCCCGCTTGTTTTAACATGATAACTCCAAACAAATAAGTAATCACATAACTTAGCGCAGTCATGACACACTACCATTGGAAGCTTGTACTAATGTCTTGGGTGCTGTAGAACAGTATTTATTCTTAATTGCTTTAAGTGACTTAGTAGGTACCAGTCAACCCAAATAGGTTTATTCTGTCCTCTGAATGTATTTTTAGTTTCTTATTTTCAGACCAGTAGTCTTCACCTGTGACGTTGCAGGTGAAGACTGCTGTTGACAATTAAAACATGCAAAGGTGAAACAATACCTGACATCCCTAAAAACATGTCTGGAAAAAAAGGGAAACTAAAAATACAATTTTCAAATCTAATTGCGTTTTGCATTCCGTCCTTTAGTTCCACTTCAGAAGTTTTCAGCCGTATCAATGGCTGACCAGACAAAGGCAGTCATGGCCGGCTGCCCCATTGCTCTGCAGTGTGAGCTGTCAGACCCCAGTGGACAAGTCACATGGTATAAAGATGGATCACTGCTCCTACCTCGAAGTGGAATAGACATCCAGTCAAAGGAAAACTTGAGAATTCTAGTTATTCCATCTGCCAAGGTGACTGATTCTGGCGTATATTGTTGTGAGTCGAAGGATGATGACATCCAGTTCACTGTGGAAGTAAAAGGTGATGTTTTGATTTGTAACTTTAACTGGCCTTGCACTATTAACTACCTGGAACAGAAAGTGTTCATGTTTTCAACCAAACTAACAATATTGTCATTTCATCGGCTTCTACTAAATTATTGCTTACGGTTGTTCTACTTAATCATTGAAACCTACAGTGCATATGCAGATACCACAGGCGAAATAAGTATTTGATCCATGCTTATTTTTAAGTTTACTATCTTACAAATACATGTACACTACATTTTTGATGCAAAATGCATTGTAACTGACAGACATAAGTTGAAAATAACCCATAACATTTCAAACAGTCAATTTCCATTTAAACCTCTCCATCACCATAGACAAGACCAAAGTGCTATCAAAGGACCTTAGGGCCAAGATTTTAGAACGACACAAGATTGGAAAGGGTGAAAGACCTGGTGAGAAAGAGACCACTAAAATGGAATAATTCATCACAAAGAAATACAACATAACAGTTAGAGCTAAAGCCCGAGTGTGTAATTCAAGAATTTCACTTCATTCTATAAGGATGATTGTGAAAAAAGTGAGTGACCAGTCCAGAATTACTCGAAACAGCCAGATGGAGATATCAAATGAGTTGGGACTACATTAACTGAAAAAAACATGAGTAACACACTATACTGCAATGGATTGAGATCTTGCCGAATACCTTCCTGTCTAAGGTTTGCCAGTGAGTATCTAAATAAATCCAACCAAACTTGGGAGAATGTGATGTAATCATATGAGACCAACATTGAGCTCTTAGGAAATGGTGGAATTATTCTGCTTTGGGTCTGTTTCTTTGACCAAAGTCACTCCTGAAACCTATGCAACCCTGATGACCAGCGACAGGAAACGTTGAACCTCTGTTCTTGCCAACAAGGGTTTCCAAACAAAAGTACTAAGCCAAGTTTGGTTAATTAGACATACCTATTTCCCCTTAGTGTGTAAAAAAAAATAAGTGTTCACCTTGCCCTGAACCCGAAAACCTATTGATGCTGATCTGGTTCACCTCCCCACTTGTATACATGATAACCCCAAACAAATAAATAATCACATAACTCAGCGGAATCATGACACACTACCATTGGAAGCTTGTACTAATGTCTTGCGTAACAGCAGTGTTATTACACGCTAAAAGTCTTTTGTACCTTTAGCTAGGCCTTGAGCAACATTTTCATTGATTGATAAACTGTACCTGACATACCTAAAAACATGTCTGGTAAAAAATGGAAACTAAAAATACAGTTTTCAATTCTAATTGCATTTTGCATTCCACCCTTTAGTTCCACTTCAGAAGTTTTCAGCTGTATCAGAGGCTGACCAGACAAAGACAGTCATGGCCGGCTGCCCCATTGCTCTGCAGTGTGAGCTGTCAGACCCTAGTGGAAAAGTCACATGGTACAAAGATGGATCACGGCTCCGACCTCAAAGTGGAATTGACATCCAGTCAAAGAAAAACTTGAGAAGTCTAGTTATCCCATCTACCAAGGTGGCGGATTCTGGCGAATACCGTTGTGAGTCGAAGGATGACGACATCCAGTTCACTGTGCAAGTAAAAGGTGATTCTTTGATTTGTAACTTTAACTGGCCTTGCACTACTAACTACCTGGAACAGAAAGTGTTCATGTTTTCAGCCAAACTCACAATTTTGTCAATTTATTTGCCTTAAATCCTTAAATATCGCTTAACGTTTCTCTAACTAATCATTGAAACATATGCATACATGGTAAGGGAAATAGGTTTTGGATCTATGCTGATTATAAGGTACATGGTTCTGTGCATCTAACAGAGCAAGGCAGATGTTAGAAGTTTATACTTCTTTCTGCTCCTATTTATTCGGGATTTATTTTAACTTTATGTTGATTGTTTATTGTTAGTTATATAAATTGAGTATATAAAATCAAAAATGGAAATAGAATAGATGAACTTTCCTAAAGCGGATTGTTTGTATGCACATGTTTAACGAAGGAGATAATATTATTAGTGTCCTGGGGTGGACAAAGAAATCCATTCACATGGGTTGGAATAACTCGGACAATGTCCTTTGCTGAATTTTTCCTGCCTTCTCCCTGAGACTTTAGCTCTTGTGCCCCCTTCTTCTCTTCTGCTTGTAACAACGCCCAGTCTTCCTTAAACTATTTTGACTTTCCCGCACACTCCCTTATGAGTAGCTTGAGCAAGGGGCAGTCATCCAGTAGCTACGAATAGAAAACAACTCTCCAAAAATAGGTCTAAATAGATTGTTCACCTCTTGCTGGATGAACTGCCCTGAAGTCAAAAACATATATCTGCTGAACTGGTTCGCTACCCCTCAGCGCATTCATGACACACTACCATTGGAAGCTTGTACTAATGTCTTGCGTACCAGCAGCGTAATTACATGCTAAAAGTCTTTTGTACCTTTTACTAGTCATTGAGCAACATTTCAATTGATTGGTAAGCTGTTTTTGGGTTTTTGTGGGGGAAACAATGGTAAAAACAGCAGGTTGTTGTTGTAACATTCATCCATCCATCCATTTTCTACCGCTTATTCCCTTTTGGGGTCGCGGGGGGCGCTGGAGCCTATCTCAGCTACAATCGGGCGCAGGGTAGTGTACACCCTAGACAAGTCGCCGCCTTGTCGCAAGGCTGTAACATTCATTTTGTGTCATTAAAAATAACAAATAACACCCCATTTACTAACTTAATTATCCAACTTGTGTTAGTTTAAATGTATAAGTGTTTGGACCGTAAGCAAAACAATGACTTAAATATTGAATGGGAATCATATACAGTACTTATTTGCAAAATTGCATTGATTGCGTCAAATGAGAAGCTGAGTTAGTTTTCAAAATGCCAAATATTCAATTATGCTCATTGGATAATTTAATGCTGTAGGAACAGTATTTTTTTTTGGATTACTTTAAGTGATTTCGTTGGTACTAGTGAAACCGAATAGGTTAATTCTGTCTTCGAATTTAATAGTTTCTTAATTTCAGGCCTGCAGTCTTCACCTTTGATGTAACAGGTGGAGACTGCAGGTGACAAAACGTGTAAAGGTGAAACAATACCTGACATACTTAACATCATGTCTGGAAAACAATGGAAACTAAACATACCCTTATCAAATCTAATTGCGTTTTGCATTTTATCCTCTAGTTCCACTTCGGAAGTTTTCAGCTGTATCAAAAGCTGACCAGACAAAGGCAGTCATGGCCGGCTGCCCCATTGCTCTGCAGTGTGAGCTGTCAGACCCCAGTGGACAAGTCACACGGTTCAAAAATGGAACACAGCTCTTACCTCAAAGTGGAATAGCCATCCAGTCAAAGGAAAACTTGAGGAATCTAGTTATCTCGTCTGCCAAGGTGGCTGATTCTGGCGTATTTTGTTGTGAGTCAAAGAATGACAACGTCCAGTATGCTGTGGAAGCAAAAGGTGATGCTCTGATTTGTAACTTTTAACTAGTTTTGCACTATTAACTAACTGGAACAGAATGTGTTCCTGGTTTCAACCATCCATCCATCCATTTTCTACCGCTTATTCCCTTTCGGGGTCGCGGGGGGCGCTGGCGCCTATCTCAGCTACAATCGGGCGGAAGGCGGGGTACACCCTGGACAAGTCGCCACCTCATCGCAGGACCAACACAGATAGACAGACAACATTCACACTCACATTCACACACTAGGGCCAATTTAGTGTTGCCAATCAACCTATCCCCAGGTGCATGTCTTTGGAAGTGGGAGGAAGCCGGAGTACCCGGAGGGAACCCACGCATTCACGGGGAGAACATGCAAACTCCACACAGAAAGATCCCAAGCCTGGATTTGAACCCAGGACTGCAGGACCTTCGTATTGTGAGGCAGACGCACTAACCCCTCTTCCACCGTGAAGCCCTGGTTTCAACCAATCCCACAATATTGTTATTAATTTCCTTTACCTTAAATATAGCTTACAGTTTTTCTACTTAATCATTGAAGCCTGCCAATATGGTAAGGGACGTAAGTCTTTGATACATGCTGATTTGTATGTTTACAATCTTACAAAGACATAAACAGTCTATATTTTTGGTGCAAAATGTATTGTAGCTGACGGACAGAATGTTGAAGAAAAAATATCATTTCAAACCGTCTTTTTCCATTCACACCTCTCCACAACCATAGACAAACCCAAGGTGCTACCAAAGGACCTTAAGGACAAGATTGTAGACCTACACAAGACTGAGATTGTTCACCTTTTGCTGGATGGACTGACCAGAACCCCAAAAGCATACATTAATGCTGAACTGGTTCGCTACCCTGCTTGTATTAGCATGATAACTCAAAACAAATAAATAATCATATAACTCAGGGCAATCATGGCACACAACTTTTGGGAACTTGTACTAATGTCTTGCGTACCAGCAGTGTAATTACATTGCTTGATTGGTTTACTGTTTGTGGGTTTTTTGGGGGGGAAGCATCGTAAAAACAGCAGTTAGTTGCAGTGACATTCCTTTTTTTATGTCTTTAAAATAAAAAAATAACACCCCATTTACCAAATTGATCATCTAATTTATGTTAGTCTAAATGTATTAGTGTTTGGACCATAAGCAATAAGCAAATGACTTGGGTGGGAATATCTATGTACAGTATTTATTTGCATCGTTTTCTTGATTGCATCAAGTGAGAAGCTGAGTGAGTTTTCAAAATGCCAAATGTTCAACTAGGTACATGGTGATATTTTATTTGTATAACTTTATATACAGTATATATATACAGGACTGTCTCAGAAAATTAGAATATTGTAATGAAGTCCTTTATTTACTAAACATGAAAATGTCATATATTCTGGATTCATTACACATTAACTGAAATATTGCAAGCCTTTTATTATTTTAATATTTTTGATTATGGCATACAGCTTAAGAAAACTCAAAAATCCTATCTCAAAAAAATAGAATATTTCCTCAGACCAAGTAAAAAAAGCTGTATGCCATAATCAGCAATATTAAAATAATAAAAGGCTTGCAAAATTTCAGTTGATGTGTAATGAATCCAGAATGTATGACATTTTCATGTTTTTAGTTGCATTACAGAAAATAAAGGACTTTATCACAATATTCAAATTTTCTGAGACAGTCCTGTATATATTTTTTCTTGAAAGCCTTAAAGGAGAAATTTATTTTGTAATTTTGCCTTTCGTTCACAATCATGATAAGAGACATGGCGATGGATGTTATCTGTTTACTTTTTGCATTTTAATTCATAAAATAGCGCGATCAAAAAAGCCCTTTAAAACACATTCAAACACCTCCATTTATTTTTTTTAAATACATGATGTAAGTATATATATGTAATGTATTATCAAGCACATTTGTAAAAAAAAAAACGTACTTTGATCATTTTGGGCATGCACCAATTAATTTACAAAAACGCATCACAACTTGTTCTTTTTTTAATCTTCATCACTGATTATGACTCACTCTAGACGTCATGAAAGCCAACAAACATAATAAAATGTCACTTACTTTATTAGGTCTGCTGTCATTAGGATGCCGACTGCTGGGATGTTTATATATTCATATTTAGATGAAGAATGTCTCATAATCCTCACGAAAAAAGGGGTTAGGGGTGACTTTTTGTGTCGTCTTTGCCAGTTGTGGGTCCTAAATGTCTGTCAAAGTGTACCAACTTGTCAGAATACTTAGAAATATTCTGTCCAGGTGAGAGGCACGATTTATGATCTGCAATAACATTACAGGGAGCAAGGAAGCGAGAAAGCAGCAGATGATGTAAACATTGGCACACAGGAAGTGATCACATTGCCGCTATAAATAGTTTGTCTGCGTTAGCGCTTGTAATAACAATGTCGCTAATGGTAAATGGGTTATACTTGTATAGCGCGTTTCTAACTTCAAAGTACCCAAAGCGCTTTGAGACTATTTCCACATTCACTCATTCACACACACATTCATAAACTGATGGCGGGAGCTGCCATGCAAGGCCCTAACCCCGACTCATCAGGAGCAAGGGTGAAGTGTCTTGCTCAAGGACTCGATGGACGTTACGAGGTTTCGTGATCTGTGGTCTGGATTATGTTTTTGTTATTTTTTTGTTAGTTTTGAACTCTTTTAGTTCCTGTTTTCGCTCCTTTGTTTGTTTAATTACCATAGCGACTCATTAGTTTCACCTGCCGTTAGTGTTCAGACACGCACCTGCTCTGATTAAAAGACTTTTTTTTAAGCCTCTCTTTGCCAGTCAGTCGGCCTGGTGTTATGGCTCTTTTCATGCCACAGTTTCAGACTTAGTTCATGCTGCTCGTTCCATGTCCTATTCCAAGTTTTTTTCTACTTTATTTGTTTCATACCACAGTAAGTCTTTTGTTTATTCCATGCCACAGTTAAGACAGTTTTTGCCTGTTATTTTGTAGTAGATTAGTGAATAGGTTCACACTTGCTATCTTTGTCCGGAAAAGTCCGTTTGCAACCAGGGAGAACAAACTTCGCAGCAAGCTGCGAAACCCACCCCCCCTCTCCCCGTTATGACACGAGGTTGGTAGAAGGCGGGGATTGGACCAAGAACCCTAAGGTTGCTGGCACGGCCACTCTTCCAACAGCACCACGCCGTCCCTAATACTTGGTTATTATTCAAACTACGAAATGTAAATGGTGTATTGTTGGCGGTTTGTGAATGGTTATTTATTGGATTGTATGCTTCCATTTGCTGACTTTTATTTACAATTTGGAATGCATAAGAAAAAAAATCCACCCATCGTCGTTCGCAATCATAATGATTTCGTACAATAGGAAAAATTCCAAAAAAAGTGCAATTTCCTTTTAATTGATTGAGTTGATACCAGTAAAACCGAAAAGGTATATTCTGTCTTCTTATTTAATATAGTTTTAGTTTCTTATTTCAGACCTGCAGTCTTCACCTGTGACGTCCCAGGTGAAGACTACAGGTGACAATTAAAACATGTAAAGGTGAAACAATACCTCACATACCTAAAAACATGCCTGAAAAAAAAATGGAACCTAAAAATACCCTTTTCAAATCTAATTGCGTTTTGCATTCCGTCCTTTAGTTCCACTTCAGAAGTTTTCAGCCGTATCAAAGGCTGACCAGACAAAGGCAGTCATGGCCGGCTGCCCCATTGCTCTGCAGTGTGAGCTGTCAGACCCCAGTGGACAAGTCACATGGTATAAAGATGGAACACAGCTCCTACCTCGAGGTGGAATAGACATCCAGTCAAAGGAAAACTTGAAAAATGTAGTTATTCCATCCGCCAAAGTGGTTGATTCTGGCGTATACCGTTGTGAGTCGAAGGATGACGACATCCAGTTCACTGTGGAAGTAAAAGGTGATGCTCGGAACTTGAACTGGCCTTGCACTGTTAACTATCTGGAACAGAATGTTTTCATGTTTTCAACCGAACTCACAACATTGTCCATTCATTTTCTTCTACCAAAATATTGCTTACAGTTTCTATACTTTAACCATTGAAACCTACAATGCAGAATCCCACTACTTGCATTGTTAACCGCTTCTTGTTAAAAAGTTTTGTACAATTTAAACACAGGCACAGTGTGTGTTCTTGTCTCATAAGAAAAGTGAACGATGGATACAATTTTTTTTTTTTATAGTGCCGTTCCCCTCTAATACTTTGGTTCTGGATTTGTCTCTGTTGTCATGTTTATGTGGAGGGTGTATAATAATGATTTCTCCCTTTGCATATAAAATGTATTCTTTCTCTCCGGGATCCTGGAATTGTGGTTCCATGTTGACAGCAGTGACATTTCTTTAAAAAAAAACTAAACAGAAAAACAACATCTTTGTCTGCATATTGTGAGAAAACGTCAAATCTTGCTGCTGACTTTCTTATTCGTCTACCAGTAAATCAAGGAGTAATCTTGTTATCAGCCATATTTTTTAAATATATGGAAGATTAAAAACCTTATCAGGAACATTATGTCTGTTTTGATTAGAGTCCTTTTTTTGGTTGCTTGCAGGCAGTGTACTTTTACCTGTGATTAATGCATATATTTGACTCCTGCACACCTGTCAAGTCAATTACTGATTGCATGGTTTGTATTGCTGCTCTCTGTAGCTTACTGCTGTTTCTTGAAATCTTTTGGAATTACATGGATACTCAATACTCATATTTCTATGTATTAAGATTCTCTTTTTCTTGCAATATCTTAACTCTATAGCTCTTCCCACAAAGTTCTCAGAGGTCAAAGAGGCAGAAAGGAATAAGACGTTTCAAGAAGGCAATGCCATTATCCTCAACTGTGAGCTTGCCCAGGATTCTGATGCTAACGTTGACTGGTACAAGGATGGGATCAAACTACAACCACAAGATAATCTGGAGATCCAGACAGAGGGTCGAAGACGAACACTTTTCATCCCTTCAGCTGACAACACACAAAGTGGTGTTTACCACTGTGCAACAGCGAATGATACTGTTACATTCAAAGTGGATGTAAAAGGTGATCAGTTTCTTTCTTGATATCTTGTGTTACCACACACCTCTTCATCCAAGGTAAGACTTTCTGGAGGTTGTACTGTCAACTCAATTGTTCTCTTCCCTTAGGCCGACTGCCACAATTTACGCCAGTCCCGCAATCAGAAAAATACAGAATGGTTGCAGTCGGTTTTCCAATTATCCTCCAATGTGAGGTATTGGATCCTGGAGCCCAGGTTTCCTGGTTTAAAAATGATACAGAACTTTTTTGCAAAACGGGTCTTGACATGAAAAGAGGTGGCAGCCTCAGAAAATTGATCATTCATTCAGCTAAGATGTCAGACACGGGCCTCTACAGCTGTAAACTCGCTGAAGATGTTGTTACATTCCACGTGGAGATCCAAGGTGATTTCTTTGTCTTTAGGTTTGAGAAGTTTAATGTACCTAAAGGTGTATAATTATTAATAATCCCTTACCATATGATTGATTTTGCTCACAATCTTTTCCACCTACCAGCTGCTCCTGTAAAGTTTGCAGCCATTCCAGACAAAGAAAAAAACAAATTGGTAGAGGCAGGCTGCCCGGTTAGGGTGCAGTGTGAAGTCTCAGAGCCAACTGCCCAGGTCCAGTGGCACAAGGATGGAGAAGACCTGTCTCCAAAGAGTGATTACGAACTCCATAAAGAAGAAAAATTGAGAGCATTGGTTATTAAAGCCGCAGAAGTCAGACATGCTGGGGTTTACCGCTGTGATTCTGCAGATGATCACATAGAATTCAAGGTGGATGTCGCAGGTGATTTATGTATTTTTAAAATCATTTACCTTTTCTTTAATTTTTTACACTTTAAACAACTTAGATCACTACAAAGGTACACACACTAGAAATTAACGAACTACTTCTTGTGGACACATGAAGAACACTGTGAGATATTTATTTTTCCAAGCTAAATCATCAACAAATACAGGATTACGTTAAAATTTCAAATGTACCTCATTAATTATTTTAAACCCAAAGGTCACAAACCAGATGGTAAAAGAACATTTTAGTTATAATAACCCTACTATCAAGTTAAAACCCCTTACACCTATTACATTGTGTCCTAGAAGGGAAAACGTCGAGTGTCCTTGTTGTTTTCACTCGTATTGCCTGAAGTTTGGTTTGGTTTGATCTAACTGTTTTCTTAAACCCTGGTTTTAACTCAAAATCTCAGAAAAAAAGGATTGCATGCTATCTGAACTGCATCATACAGCAAAAAACCCGAGCATAAAGATGTAATTTAGTCAGTTGGTTCTGGTAGTATAATGTATGATTATTTGAAATTGGTTACATAGCTGATAAATATTTCAAAGTAAATGTATTGATCTGATGACATTACTTATGGCATATTTCTGCAAATTATTAAGCTTTTTGTTCTGAGATAATAGTGAGAACAAGCATTGAAAAGATGCTGGCTGATGCAGATCTCGAGCTGCAAAACTTATTAATTTAATGTTGAATGAACCAAAATCCTTGAAGCATTGATTTGATTCTCAGCTTTCCCGGAAGTTAAGGCAAGGCAGTCTGTTGAAGCAAGCAACCCAGACACAACCTATTGTATTGAAGCAGGCAACCCAGACACAACCCATTGTGAGGTCTCAGACTCTATGGGCAAGAATTGCTTGGGTAAGGATGGAAAAAATCTCTTTACGCAATCAGGAACAAAGATCAATTCTGAAGTCTGTACAACGACACCTGATGTGGACTCAGCAGTCTCATTGTCTGGGGAGAACAGTCGTAAAACTGATGATGGGTCACATTCCAACGCTTGCGATACGCAGGTGGAAGGTGATAAGCTTAGTTTTTCTGGTCACGACCTCTAATACCCGCAAAAGTGTAATCATACGTCAAAACGCTCTAATACATCACATGTATCACCCTTCTCACTGTGCTTCAAATGTCATTAACATTCATTTCTAATTTTTTTGTGGAGTGGTAATACAGTTAATGAAAAAATCTTGAAGTCTGCATGTCTTAACAGCCATGCAGGTGCAGTGAATATACGCTTCAAGAAAGAGTCGGTCTGTCAAGTGTAAACATTTGTTATGTCCGTACTCTGCAGCACCACCGTTGACATTTGCAAACATCCCGGAGGAGGAGCTTTTCAAGAGCGCTGTGGAAAAATCCCAACTCGATCTGTCATGCCAGGTCTCACAGGTTGATGGAGTTGTCAAGTGGTACAAAGATGGAGCTGAAGTCCACTCAAACGACAATATAACAATGCAAGCAGAAGGCACCCAAAGAACTCTCTCAATCCTTTCAGCCCAACTCTCGGACTCGGGCACGTACACATGTCGTGCAGGAGATAACACAATAATGTTTAAGGTGAACATACGAGGTAAGGGAAGAGCTTTTCTGAACCTAATTTGCAAGATGCGAAAATTATCAGTACGTAAAATGTACAGAACAGCAAGTTGACTGAGTGCATATTTCCTATCAATCTCTTACAGAACCTCCGGTAATGATAATTTACCCGAAGGAAGATGTCCACCTTGACCGGCATGTACCCGAGGAAATTATTCTCAGCTGTGAACTCTCGCGTTCGAATGGCATAGTGAGCTGGTACAAAGATGGCCAAAAGCTCCAGGACAGCGAGAACATTAAGCTAAAGATAGAAGGTCCTTATAGACGACTGAAGATTCTGACATGTGGAGTCGAGGATTCTGGAGAATACGTCTGCGATACAGCGGATGATTCAATATTCTTTAACCTCGGTATTACAGGTAAGAACCATGACTTTGCATGTTGTGCATGCATTGTTTGAATGTTGTACTGTATGTAAAACCTGCTCAGTGGCCTTGTAGTTTGAGTGTCCGCCCTGAGATCTGTAAGTCGTGAGTTCAAACCCGGCCGAGTCATACCAAAGACTATAAAAATGAGACCTCCCTGCTTGGCACTGAGCATCGTGGGTTGGAATTGGGGGTTAAATCACCAAAATAATTCCCGAGCCCAGCCAGAGCTGCTGCTCCCCTCGCCTCCCAGGGTGTGGAACAAGGGGATGGGTCAAAGGCAGAGGGTAATTTCACCACACCTAGTGTGTGTAACTATCAGTGGTACTTTAACTTTATATGCAAGTTTTAAAAGATAGATTTGGCATATAAACAATATGGACTTTGATAGGTTTCATGCAATGTGATTTTATTTCTTTACACCACCACAGATACAAGAAAAAAAATCAGTCCTAGATGCCCTAACATTACCAATTAAAAATGACTAAAATTCCTCCATATGATGCATTAAAAAAAAACTGCATGTGAATGTATGTGGTGAGTGAGTAGAATGACCAAAAAAGATTAGGGTAATCAGTAGTCAGGTTCAAACACTGATGAAATCTATTAAAACAGATGAAAAGCAAGGAATCATGCAGAGATACAGTTAAATTTTGCTCAATTGAGGAGGCGTTATTTGGGCAGTAATCTAGTTACAGATCCAAACTTCACTTTAAAGTCTAACCCACGGCCCTCCTCTATTTATTTGGGAAGTCCCTGGGTACATCACTGAAGCTGTCGCTGAGGGAAAGGGGTAATCTCGACAGCTCCAGTTAGACACAATATATGATTATACAAGAAATGCAAATGTGTTGACACTGGTGATATCGCCTTGTCTCTCCTCTGTCTGCATCACTGCAGTGTTCGGCCTTGGCAATAAGCAAGCCGTTCCTGGACACAGACACTGATACTAGACTGGCTTGCAATCTTTTGGATTTCCAGCTTTGCACAGTCAAAGAAAAATACCACCTCAGCACAATTAATAATAACTATAGCAACGGCCCTTAAGAATAAGAGTTGTATGATAACATGTACATAATTTTTCCAAAATTAGCTTACGGTATACTGTGTTTATTGATTGTATACAGGCCCTACGATGTAATAATTGTAACAAAACATGCAGAGCGTATTGTGCATATTTAACATATAACTCTTATTCTTTCACTCCAATGCTTTTATGCATGCTGTGTAAGGAAATCCAAAAAGTGAAGTGAATTATATTTATATAGCGCTTTTCTCAAGTGACTCACAGCACTTTACATGGTGAAACCCAATATCTAAGTTACATTTAAACCAGCGTGGGTGGCACTGGGAGCAGGTGGGTAAAGTGTCTTGCCCAAGGACACAACCGCAGAGACTAGGATGGTGGAAGCGGGGATCGAACCTGCAACCTTCAAGTTGCTGGCACGGCCGCTCTACCAACCGAGCTATACTGCCCCACAGTGAACGTTGATTGCATTCAGTAATTTGCTCACTCTACAAAGGATAAACCCACAGCACTAGTAATGAATGTCTTTATATAGTTTGTATCAGGGGGCTCCAACAGGTACTCGTAAGCTACCAGAAGCTAAAATAATGTTTACATAAGTTCTTAGTATAATATTATGCTTTAATTTTATGACGAATTACCACAAAATATCCTAAAGGCAGTGACTTCTCATAGTTTGGCTTTATATTGTACTCATTCCAGATCCATTAACTGGAGTCAAACGATACTGACAGATAACAGTATACGTCATATTATCTGTAATCTGAATAGAAAACTTGTAGCAATGGCACTAATGGAGTTATGTCCATTTATAGAACCTCCAGTACGGATTGTGTCGCCAAGTCAGTCTCAAATGGAACTGTGCCAACAAACATCAGAGAGGATGGTTCTGAGCTGTGAGATCTCACGACCGCATGCAGTGGTCCGTTGGTATCGAGACGGACTTGAAGTAGAGGAGAGCGACAACCTCATACTAGAGGTGGATGGAGTCTACAGAAGGCTTATTATACCTGAAACAACTATTAAAGATTCTGCAGAATATGTCTGTGACACAATAGATGACTCCATGACATTCTTTGTAAATATAGCCGGTAAGGAAATCAGAAAGCTGTGACAGGAAACCTTTCAGTGTGTAACCGTGTCTCACATCACTTTTTGACATTTACAGAGCCTCCTGTCCGCTTTGTTCGTCCACGAAAGACATTGAGCAGGCTGGAAAAAGTGGTTGGAGAAACCTTGGTTTTGGACTGTGAGGTATCCAGACCTAATGCTGTAGTTTTCTGGAAGAAGAATGGAGAAGAAGTGGAAGGTTTAGCAACTGTCACCATAGTTGAAGATGGTGTATTGCGTCAATTAAAAGTTCACTCACTAACACTAGAAGATGCAGGAATATATGTCTGTGATGCAAAAGATGATGTCATGGATTTCCATGTAAAAGTGCAAGGTAGGTCATATGAAAAGTTAAACCTAACAGTTAGCCCGAACTGCTTTATCATGTTTGGATGTGCATTGTTGACTTGTTTCTGTAGGAAACAGGATCATTTATTTATTGTTTAACGTTTGGCCGTGTCTTTTCTTGTTCGTTTTCAGAGTTGCCTGTAAGAATTATTGGAAAAACAGAAGCAAAAACCGAAAAGCAATTTTTAGTGTCTGATGACATTATTCTAGTATGTGAACTATCCAGGGCAAACGCATCCGTCCGCTGGTACAAAAATGATCAGCCAATTGATGACAGTGAGCAATACTGTAGTGAAGAGCAGGGTGTTTTCCGTTCATTGGTAGTCCTAAACGCCTCGCTCGATGATTCAGGAGAGTACACTTGTGATGCACTGGATGATAAAATGGTGTTCCATATCACTGTTGCAGGTATTTGTGTTAATAATTAGGATTGCAAAAATTTTTATTTGAGCAGAAAGACATTGATTGACTATTTGTTTTTGTTTAGAGCCTCCAGCTAGGATCATTGGAAATTCTGGCCACCCAGAGCATCATATATTACTTACAGGAGAAGAACTTATTTTAGAGTGTGAGGTGTCTCGGCCCAACGCCACTGTTCAGTGGCTATGGAATGGCAAGATATTGAAACCAGACACTCGTGTCAAAATTTACAGCCATGACGTCATGAGGAAGCTTGTTCTCTCTGGTCTTGAGCCATCAGACTCTGGAAAATATGTTTGTGATGCCATAGATGACAAACTGATCACAATTGTTAAGGTCCAAGGTAAGTACAATATATTTGCAAATATCATAATAGAAACTAGAAAGCACAGACCTCTGCCAGACCTTACCTCCCAATAGTCCAGGGGTCGGGAACCTTTTTGGCTGAGAGAGCCATGAAAGCCAAATATTTTAAAACGTATTTCCCTAAGAGCCATATCATATTTTTTTAACACTGAATACAATTAAGTGCGTGCATTTTTGAATTAAAACCAACATTTTTAAAGTATAATAAGTCTCTAATTATTTTGAACAACATTGTTATTTCTTGAACAGGTGCGGTAGAAAATTGTTGGATGGATTAAAATGCTTGAGAATGTTAAAGTTATTTTTAACATCGTGATTAACTGCAGAATTATTCATTACTTATCGTGTTAAGCAATGTCAGCTAAGATTTATCTGAGAGCCAGATGCGGTCATCAAAATAGCCACATCTGGCTCTAGAGCCATAGGTTCCCTACCCCTGCAGTAGTCAAAAAGTCTTGAATCTAGATTGTGATCCGGCTCACCCCAAAATGTAATCACTTGTTTCTATTGTTATTTATGTATTACATGTCTTGAAAGTGGAAACTAGATACGCCTATAACTTTTTGAACTATTTATACCAATATTAAAGATACGGTGTGAAGACTGTCTTTGTCTCTGTGGGTGGAGGCGGCGCCGCTAGCACACACTTGAAGAAGTAGAGGGTTGTAACATAAACATAATGTACCCATGGCCGTAACTACCATTGAGGACAGCGAGGTCATGTCCTCTGTATTCATCCCCTTGCTTTGCAAAGAAAGAGGTCTTGGGTCCCAAACCTGATTGTGGAAGGAATTCTGGTACGGTTTTTAAATGTATGTTTTAATGATGTTAAAATTGTTTAATATGCTAAGCTGCAGCATATTAAAACAAATGTGAACTGTTACAAAATCCTGCTGGTTTTCAAATATGTTAGATGATATAAAATGTAATCATTCTGTCAATAAAAGTTATTATTGTTTATATCAGGGGTCACCAACCTTTTAGAAACCAAGAGCTACTTTTTGGGTACTGATTAATGTGAAGGGCTACCAGTTTGATACACACTTAAATAAATTGCCAGAAATAGCCAATTTGCTCAATTTACCTTTAATGAATAAATCTATATATATATAAAAAATGGGTATTTCTGTCCGTCATTCCGTCGTACATTTTTTTTCCTTTTACGGAACGTTTTTTGTAGAGAATAAATGATGAAAAAAACACTTAATTGAACGGTTTAAAAGAGGAGAAAACACGAAAAAAATGAAAATAAAATTTTGAAAAATAGTTTATCTTCAATTTCGACTCTTTAAAATTCAAAATTTAACCGAAAAAAATAGAGAAAAACTAGCTAATTCAAATCTTTTTGAAAAAAAAAATTAAAAAATTATTAATGGAAAATCATTAGTAATTTTTCCTGATTAAGATTAATTTTAGAATTTTGATGAAATGTTTTAAATAGGCTAAAATCCAATCTGCACTTTGTTATAATATATAACAAATTGGACCAAGCTATATTTCTAACAAAGACAAATCATTATTTCTTATAGATTTTCCAGAACAAAAAATTTAAAAGAAATTCAAAAGATTTTGAAATAAGATTTAAATTTGATTCTACAGATTTTCTAGATTTGCCAGAATAATTTTTTTGAATTTTAATCATAATAAGTTTGAAGAAATATTTCAGAAATATTATTTGGCGAAAAAGCAGAAGCTAAAATGAAGAATTAAATTAAAATGTCTTTATTATAAATAAATACATACAATAAATAAATAAAAATACTTGAACATTGATTTAAATTGTCAGGAAAGGAGAGGAAGGAATTTAAAAGGTAAAAAGGTATATGTGTTTAAAAATCCTAAAATCATTTTTAAGGTTGTATTTTTTCTCTAAAATTGTCTTTCTGAAAGTTATAAGAAGCAAAGTAAAAAAATAAATGAATTTATTTAAACAAGTGAAGACCAAGTCTTTAAAATATTTTCTTGGATTTTAAAATTCTATTTGAGTTTTGTCTCTCTTAGAATGAAAAATGTCGAGCAAAGCGAGACCAGCTTGTTAGTAAATAAATACAATTTAATAAAATAGAGGCAGCTCACTGGTAAGTGCTGCTATTTGAGCTATTTTTAGAACAGGCCAGCGGGCTACTCATCTGGTCCTTACGGGCTACCTGGCGTTGGTGACCCCTGGTTTATATGGTGCTGGGATACGCCTGATTTCAGCCTTTCAAAGCTTGGACAACCAAATGTTGACCTCGGTATTTGTCTAGTTGCGGCCCTGAAAGTACCATTGTAGAAATGATCCGGATTAGGCCTAAATTGTAATCAGTTGTTCCTTATCCTATTGTAGACCTTTTCTGAAAGTTTTACAAAGTTTTTTTTTGATTATGTTGGCAACAGACAAACCAAGTGCAACGATTACATAACCGCCTGGCAGGGGTATAAATAGATTTATTTTTAATTCGACAATGTGAAATTTAATAATAGTTTTTTTTTATATTGTATTTCTTAACCCACAGAAGTACCGGTAAAGTTTGTGAATAAAAAGGCAAATAATAAAATCTTTGCCTATGAAAATGAGAGTACAACACTATGCACTGTGGTGAACCAAGACAAAGCTAATGTGCGGTGGCTGAAAGATGGCCAACTACTGAACAAGGACAACATTCACATCTCCAGTGAGGGCAATACCCACAAGCTCACTATTAATCCCCTGCAGCTGTCAGATTCTGGAGACTATGTCTGTGATGCAAGCACAGATGAGATGTATTTTAGTCTTTTTGTCAAAGGTAAGAATTTGACACCCCCAATCAAAATGAGCCCCTGATTTCACAATATCTAATTCCTTAATGATAACTGTCTCCAAGGTAACTTCTCTAAAATGATATTCTATATCCCCCTAATCAGAAATGAAGGTGAAATTTATCCGACTGCTGGAGAACGTTGAGTGTTTGAAAGGCGGTAGCCTCACATTACGATGTGAGATCAATAAGCCAAAAGGAGATGTCCAGTGGCTGAAGGATGGCCAAGAAATCTTGCCAAGTCCTCGTTACAGAATAAGGGCACAAGGTCGGGAGCGAAGTTTTACTGTCCATGAACTATTGGATGATGACGCTGGTGAATACGCCTGCGAAAGCACAGATGACAGAACCTCAGCTGTTGTCTCGGTTAACAGTAAGTAAATGTCCATCATTGAAGTTCATAGATGAATGTTTATGGGAGGGGGAATGAATAGGTCATTTGTCATCTGAGAAATGTTTGCCAATTCAAAATGACTGACTGATTGCTTTACTTTCAGCTCCCCGAGTTGTGGAATTCATAGGGGAACTTCACAGCGTTACTGTTTGTGAAGGAGAAGATGCAGTATTTAAGTGCATGATCTCACCAGAAGACGTTAAATTGGTGTGGTGCCTGAATGGCAAACAGGTAGCCATGAAGGAGCGCACTGTTGTTTCCAGCAATGGACTATGCCACATGCTCTGTATCCATAACTGCATGGTTTCAGATAGCGGCATAGTGACAGCTGATGCAGAGGGATTGGTATCAAAGGGCGAACTCCAGGTTCAAGGTGAGTGTTCTGTCCATCAACATAATATTGTCGGTAATATAATGCATTTGTCGTCATCACATGCGTCCGTGGCTGTTACTATTATTTTTTTTTTTTCAATTATTGCCTCAACCCCATAATGTGGCAATGTTGAACACCGTATTTCCTTGAATAGCCGCCGGGGCGCTTATTAATTTAAAACCTCTTCTCAATCCTGCGCTTATTCAAAGCATGCGGTAAAAGTGAGCAGGCGCTAATAAGTGTAAAACCTCTTCTCACCCCTGCGCTTACCAATGGCATGCAGTAAAAAATTGAGTGTGATTAAAAAAAAATATATATATATAAAATAATTCTGCGTCCTTGGCCCGGTGGTTAGGGACCACTGCTCTGCAGCATGTCATGGCGCTCACTTTTACACCATGATGTGTGCATGCCGGCTGGACGCATGCATCTCGCTGCTTCTTTTACGAGATTGCAATGCATATTTGGTCAACAGCCATACCTTTTACGATGATGTTCGTGATATAAACAACTTTAAAACTCTTACTAATATGCGCCACACTCTGTGAACCCTCACCAAGCACATTTCTGGAGAGTTTTGGCTCTGTGGCACATTATAAACGCAACATAAAAATTACCCATAATTCCGTGTATCTGTGACTCTTGGCTATTATCCACGCGCCCCCAACCCCGCCTACCTCAACATTGCGTTTGTGGTGTGTTGCAGGGCATATGTTCTCCAGAGATGTGTTTGGTGTGGGTTCACAGAGTGTGGCGCATATTATTAAGAATGTTGAAGTTGTTTTATATCACAACTATTAGTGTGATCTGCATGGCTGTGGAACAAGACCCCTGGTTTACACACAGTACAAGGATATAACTCCTCCGCCGTTTTCAAATGACGGCAGGGGAAGGGTCACTCGTGACGTCACAATTATGACCCGGTGGTAAAAGTAAGCATGCGCTTATTAATTTGGGGAGAGAGTTTTGCCCGGCCGTAAATCAACGCAGGCGCATATCACATGCCCGGCGGCTATTCAAGGAAATACGGTATGTTGACTTCCATCCAAGAAACATTACACCGGTCATTCTCTTGAGTTTACCACGACATTGTTTAATGGTCATTGTGGCCGCTTGTTTGACTTTTTTGTTTATAGTTTAGTATTCATTTGAAGGGACAGTGCACAAAAACATTAAGCTCAAAGACAGATATGTTCTGTACCAGATTATAGCTAAATAGCTCATTTCCATCTGCAGTCCCTGGCGACCTAATTTAAAGGGATACAAAAATCATCAATAAAATTATCACAAGAAAATCATATCATATCACGTAATCAAATTAAGAAAAGTCATAAAGTGCCCTTTCACGGACACATACTTAATATACAATACAACCACATCTCATTTACATCATCACATAATTACAATACATGCTCTTGTTCACATCTGTCATCATTTGTAAAAAAAAAAAAATGATTTTAACAGACACACCTCACAATTTACAACAAAAATGCTGTCATGGATAAATATGATACACATTAAGTTGATCTGTCAAACACAGTGGCCACCTTAGTGACCGTGTGAGCAGCTTTGATGGCTCCAAAGACACTTTTTAACTTCAATTGTAAATAAAGAGTAATCTGTTCAACTTTTAAAGTTTGTTGTGAGGTCGTTCCATTCCTTTGTGGCTTGATATGAAAAGGCTGATTGTGCAAAAGATGTTTTACATCTGGGTACGCTACACTGCCCCCTGGTGGAGGCTCGTGTGTTTCTAGTTGTCACAGCAGATGTAAACTGGACAAAGTGCTTAAGTGGCGCTGGTGCAGTGTTATTTAGGATTCAATGGGCTATTCGTATTGATGATAGTCTTTGTATGTTAGCTAAGTTTAACTATCTATATTTTTGGAGAACTAAACATTGATGGTGATGTTGTGGTTTTCGGTCAAGGATTTTGAGCGATTGCTTGAGCAAAGTTTCCAATGGCCTCAGTGTAATTTTGCTTGCAGATGACCAACGTGTTATACAATAATTAGATTTTTTTGTTGACATTTGCTTAACTACACTGTCAAAAGCCAGCACTTGTAAGGCTGAACTAAGCTTTAACATGTAGCTGAAGCTAGCTTAGCCTAGCCTGAAGTTAAGTACGGGAGGCAAGCCTTTGAAAATAACTGTTATACAGGATTAGGGGTGGCCAAGTGCGGCCTGCCGGCGTCTTCGGTCTGGTTTGTGTGACGTCACAAGTTTAATAAGAAGGTTGGCCCGCGATACATCTCTGAGTTGTTTTCAACTATCTTCAAGTTTATTCATTGTTAACAGGCAACCATGTTATGGACAACAGTAGTAAATTTGGTGCATGACTAAGTTTTTGCAGATGATTTGCAGGCCTATCATTAATTTATATCACCCAACTATATTACTTGCTTATTGAACTTTGCAGCTATTATAAAAAATGTCTAAGTAGTAAACAATACAAAATTAAACCCATTTAAATCCACTACCAAGCCCCATCGGTATAATGCAAAACACTCAGCATTTTAGCTGCTTGACATTTTTGACTGATTTCAAAACTTTGAGGTTGTCACCGAAGTAAACTTTCCCACACATGTTTATGCTTCAAATTGTAGTGTCGTCAGGGTTTGATTGTTCATAAAAACTCAGGCTTTTGTTTGTAATGTCCAACAGTCAGAAATCAATGAATGAATGAATGAATGAATCAATCAATCAATCAATCAGTGTTTATTTATATAGCCCTAAATCACAAATGTCTCAAAGGACTGTACAAACCACTACGACTCTGACATCCTCGGAAGAACCCACATAAGGGCAAGGAAACCTCACACCCAGTAGGACGCCAGTGACAATGATGACTATGAGGACCTCATGTGAAGGAATAAATAAAGTACTATCTTTTCTATCTAATCTAATCTAAATAATGAGCCTATCAGACAATTTAAAATTGTTGAAAAGGTGCCTTTGATGGCTAGTGCTTAGCAGCTTCTCCTGTTAACCTCAGACTGGTAACTGACAGAGACACGTGGTTTGGCATAGTTGGAGAGTCAGATTCCTGAGAGCTTTCAGCATATGCGCTCTACTTGAATTTGCACCACACAGTACATTGCTGAATTTGTTCGGCATATATTGCGTTTCACTTTGCCGGGGTGTGGTTTCCGAGTGTGCCGTGTCAAACGGTATCTATTAATGTGACCGATGCAGCTATCAAGTTGTCCATTCTATTTGTTTGCTTTTAGAACAACAGGTGATGTTCACCAAGAAAATGGCACCGCTTACATGCGAGGAAAACAGTGAGGCAACACTGGAAGTGGAGGTGAGCCTAGATTCAAGTGAAGTGCAGTGGATGAGGCAAGGAGTTCTGATCCACCCGGGGCCCAAGTACACCCTGAAACACAAGGGCCCTAAGCACAGCCTCACTATCCACAAACTCGCCAAGTCTGACCAGAGCACCTATAGCTGTGAGACCCTTCATGACCGCACGCAAGCCCAGCTCACTGTGGAACGTGAGTATGCCATGTTGTTTGTTTACCGCCGTTGCTGATGACACCTACGTCAGTTTTGTCGTAAAGCAAGTTCAATTCAAACTGAGTAAGAGTAATATGAGCGACTGAGGACTGGCGCTGCATTCGTACTGCAACATGATGGCAACGGACAGCTGCCTGCCACCCTGCAGAATTAAACTTTGAGGGCAATGTCACTGTTTTTGTGGATCATAAGAAACAACAAGCTTGTCCACTAAAGTAAACCAGCCACATGACGATTACAAGTACCTTCAAATATTTTCTTAAAATTCATATTTAAAAAAAAAAAAAAAAAATATATTGCATATTTCTGTGATCTTCTGACCAAAAAGTGAATTAAAGGCCGACTAAAATGAGCTTTTCTTATTAAAACGGGTCCATTCTATGTGTCATAATTGATCATTTCGCAATATTGCCATATTTTTGCTGAAAGGATTTAGTAGAGAACATCGACGATAACGTTCGCAACTTTTGGTCGCTAATAAAAAAGCCTTGCCTGTGCCAGAAGTAGCAGACGATATGACGTCATGGGTTGTGGAGTTCCTCACATCTGAACATTGTTTACAATCAAGGCCACCAGCAGCGAGAGCGATTCGGACCGAGAAAGCAACGATTTCCCCATTAATTTGAGAGAGGATGAAAGATTCGTGGATGAGGAAAGTGAGAGTGAAGGACTAGAAAAAAAAGACTATACAGTGGGAGCGATTCAGATGTTATTAGACACATTTACTAGGATAGTTCTGTAAAATCCCTTATCTGCTTATTGTGTTATTAGTGTTTTAGTGAGATTATAGGTGTGGCGTGGCGAAGTTGGTAGAGTGGCCGTGCCAGCAATCTGAGGGTTACTGGTTCAATCCCCACCTTCTACCATCCGAGTCACGTCTGTTGTGTCCTTGGGCAAGACACTTCACCCTTGCTCCTGATGGGTCCTGGTGAGCGCCTTGCATGGCAGCTCCCGCCGTCAGTGTGTGAATGTTTGTGAATTGGCGAATGTGGAAATACTGTCAAAGCGCTATGGGCTCCTTAAAAAGGGGTAGAAAAGCGCTATACAAGTACAACCCATTTACCATTTATATGGTCGTACCTGTACAACCTGAAGGTCGGCCCCGCACCTTTCTTCAGCACCAGTTGACGGGTGGTGGCAATGCCCATCTCTGCCTTTCGCAAGAGCCCCTCTTCGAAACACGATCTTTCGAAATGATCGCTGCATAATACATTGTACTTTGTGTGTGTGGTCCTATCCAACCGTGTTCGCTTGACCGCTCTGTTCCATAGTAAAGCTTCACCGTCATCTTCCGGGAATGTAAACAATGAAACACTGGCTGTGTTCCATCCATCCATCCATCCATTTTCAACCGCTTATTCCCTTTCGGGGTCGCGGGGGGCGCTGGCGCCTATCTCAGCTACAATCGGGCGGAAGGCAGGGTACACCCTGGACAAGTCGCCACCTCATCGCAGAGCCAACACAGATAGACAGACAACATTCACACTCACATTCACACACTAGGGCCAATTTAGTGTTGCCAATCAACCTATCCCCAGGTGCATGTCTTTGGAAGTGGGAGGAAGCCGGAGTACCCGGAGGGAACCCACGCATTCACGGGGAGAACATGCAAACTCCACACAGAAAGATCCCGAGCCTGGATTTGAACCCAGGATTGCAAGAACTTCGTATTGTGAGGCAGACGCACTAACGCTGTGTTTGTGTTGCTAAAGGCGGCCGCAATACACCGCTTCCCACCTACAGCTTTCTTCTTTGACGTCTCTATTATTCATTGAACAAATTGCAAAAGATTCACCAACACAGATGTCCATAATACTGTGGAATTATGCGATGAAAAGAGACGGCTTATAGCTGTGAACAGTGCTGGAACAAAATGTCCTCTACAATGCGTCGTTGCGCACACGTCATCACACCGCGACGTTTTAGCATGATACTTCCGCGCGAAATTTAAAATTGCAACTTAGTAAACTAAACCAGCCGTATTGGCATGTGTTGCAATGTTAAGATTTCATCATTGATATATAAACTTTTAGACTGCCTGGTCGATAGTAGTTGGTTTCAGTAGGCCTTTAAGGGCTGTTCTTTCATCACTAGTAGGGATGGGAAGGGGAGAGTCAGGACCTTAGGCTGCTCAGGCTGCTGGCACCTTCAATGAATTTGGATCTCCTCTCATTGCTTCTAAATTTACACACTGGCCTTCAAAACTAAGGTTGTTGTCATCGGGTCGCCACAATAAAACTCCTTTTTTTCACAGGGAATGGTTGTACAAACCCCGTTTCCATATGAGTTGGGAAATTGTGTTAGCTGTAAATATACACGGAATACAATGACTTGCAAATCATTTTCAACCCATATTTAGTTGAATATGCTACAAAGACAACATATTTGATGTTGAAACTGATAAACATTTTTTTTTTGCAAATAATCATTAACTTTAGAATTTGATGCCAGCAAAACGTGACAAAGAAGTTGGGAAAGGTGGCAATAAATACTGATAAAGGTGAGGAATGCTCATCAAACACTTATATGGAACATCCCACAGGTGTGCAGGCTAATTGGGAACAGGTGGGTGCCATGATTGGGTATAAAAGCAGCTTCCATGAAATGCTAATAATTCACAAACAAGGATGGGGCGAGGGTCACCACTTTGTAAGCAAATTGTCGAACAGTTTTAGAACAACATTTCTCAACGAGCTATTGCAAGGAATTTAGGGATTTTACCATCTACAGTCCGTAAAATCATCAAAAGGTTCAGTGAATCTGGAGAAATCACTGCATGTAAGCGATGATATTACGGACTTTTGACCCCTCAGGCGGTACAGCATCAAAAACTGACATCAGTGTGTAAAGGATATAACCACATGGGCTCAGGAACACTTCATAAAACCACTGTCAGTAACTACATCTGCAAGTGCAAGTTAAAACTCTACCAAAAGCCAAACCCATTTATCAACAATATCCTGGCTGGGCCCGAGCTCACCTAAGATGCAAAGTACAAAGATGCTCTATGGTATGACGAGTCCACATTTCAAATTATATTTGAAAACAGAGGACGTGTTGTCCTCTAGAACAAAGAGGAAAATAACCATTTGGATTGTTATAGGCGCAAAGTTCAAAAGCCAGCATCTGATGATATGGGGGTGTATTAGTGCCCAAGGCATGGGTAACTTACACATCTGTGAAGGCACCATTAATGCTGAAAGGTCCATACAGGTTCTGGAGCAACATATGTTGTCATCCAAGCAACGTTATCATGCTTATTTCAGCAAGAAAAGTGTTACAACAGCATGGCTTCGTAAAATAAGAGTGCGGGTACTTTCCTGGCCTGCCTGCAGTCCAGACGTGTCTCCCATCAAAAATGTGTGGCGCATTATAGAGCGTAAAATACGACAGCGGAGAACCTGGACTGTTGAACGACTGAAGCTCTACATAAAACAAGAATGGGAAAGAATTCCACTTTCAAAGCTTCAATAATTAGTTTCCTCAGTTCCCAAACGTTTATTGAGTGTTGTTAAAAGAAAAGGTGATGTAACACAGTGGTGAACATGCCCTTTCCCAACTACTTTGACAAGTGTTGCAGCCATGAAATTCTAATTTAATTATTATTTGCAAAAAAAAAAATAAAGTTAATGAGTTTGAACATCAAATATCTTGTCTTTATAGTGCATTCAATTGGATTCTGTTTATATTTACATCTAACACAATTTCCCAACTCATATGGAAACGGAGTTTGTATATGTTTGAAGTAATTGAAAATGTTGACAGTTTCAAAGTTGACTTTTATGTCAATCGCCATAATCGAATGTCCTACAGTCTGGTTTCTCAAAGAGTTACATTTTTAAACAATTTGTCAAGCAAACATACAGAATCCTTTTCATTCCAGTGGTTGACTAAATTTTGAAGGAATGGGATCTGCTTCCGGGTTGTATTCCCCACGTTGCGACTGGCACATGCGCGATACAAAGGGTCCCTGCCAGCGGCACACACCCACTCGAGAGAACTGTTTTTCAATCGCATAATATAGTGTGTTAGTCCAATTTTTTAAAAGCCAAACACAATTAGATTAAGGTGTTTCCATTGGTTGTAGAATGCTTATTGTGAGTCGAATTATTGGATAAATCAGACTACTTTTGTGTGTGGAAACACTGAAGAAAACTATAAACATAACACTTTTGTTTTTGCTTCCATTTTTCATGAGTTGAACTCAACATCTAAAACGTTTACTATTACTTAAAAGACCTATTCCTCTTAAATATTGTTCACAAATCTGTGTTACTGAGCACTTCTTATTTAGCAAGATAATCCATCCCACCTCACGGGTGTAGCATATCAAGACGTTGAATAAACAACACGATTATTGCACAGGTTCGCCTTAGGCTGCGCACAATAAAAGGTCCCTCTGAAATGTGCAGTTTTATCACACAGCACAATGCCACAGATGTCGCAAGTTTTGAGAGAGCATGCAGTCAGCAGGAATGTCCTCCAGAGCTGTTGTCTGTGAATTGAATGTTCACTTCTCGACCATAAGCCGAAAATTTGGCAGCACATCCAACCGGCCTCACAAATGTGTAACCACACCAGCCCAGGACCTCCACATCCAGCATGTGCTCCTTAATGATCGTCTGAGAATAGCCACCCGGATAGCTGCTTCAACAATTGGTTTGCATAACCAAATAATTTCTGCACAACTGTCAGAAACTGCATGCTCATCTTCCTCATTGGGGTCCCGACCTGACTGCAGTTTGTTGTTGTAACTGACTTGAGTGGACAAATGCTCACATTCGATGGTGTCTGGCACGTTGAAGAGGTGTTTTCTTCCCGGCTGAATCCCGGTTTTCACTGTTCAGGGCAGATGTTTGGGAGAGTAGTTTGCTAATGTCAACGTTGTGAATCAAGTGGCCGATTGTGGGGTTGGAGTTATGGTTCGGGCAGGCGTATGTTATGGACAACGAATGCAAGTGCATTATATTTATGGCATTTTGATACCGGGACGAGATCCTGAGGCCCATTGTTTTGCCATTCACCCTGGACCATCACCTCATGTTGCAACTTGACAATACACGGCCCCATGTTGCAAGACTACACAATTCCTAGAATCTGAAAACATCCCTGTTCTTGCATGGCCAGCACACTCACCGGACACAACACCCATTAAGCATGTTAGGGATGCCGTGGATCCATTGAAAATGAGTGGACGAACATTCCACCGGCCACCTGAGCAACTCTATGCGAAGGAGATGTGTTGCACTGTTTGATGCAAAGGATGGTCACACCAGATACAAACTGCTTTTCTGATCTCAAACCTAAACCATACTTGCCAACCTTGAGACCTCCGATTCCAGGAGGTGGGGGTGGGGGCGTGGTGTGGTTGGGGGCGTGGTTAAGAGGGGAGGAGGATATTTACAGCTAGAAAAGTTAAAACATGACATCAAAAATATATATTTATTGTGAGAAATGATTTGGTTGATCAGTGTTTCCACAAAGATAAATAGCATTAATTATTAATGATAACATAGAGTAAAGGTAAATTGAGCAAAATGACTATTTCTGGCAATTTATTTAAGTGTGTATCAAACTGGTAGCCCTTCGCATTAATCAGTACCCGAGAAGTAAGCTCTTGGTTTCAAAACGGTTGGTGACCCCTGCCGTAGATTATACTGTCACATATGCATGTGCAGTAGATGGCAGTATTGTCCTGTTTAAGAGTGTCATAACATTGCTGTTTACGGCAGACGAACTGCTTTATGGTAGACGGAAACGTGACTGCTGTTGTTGTGTGTTGTTACTGCGCTGGGAGGACGTTAATGAAACTGCCTAACAATAAACCCACATAAGAAACCAAGAACTCGCCATCGATCATTCTACAGTTATAGCGTCATTGGGCAGGCTCTCTGTTTATATTGTGGGAAAGCGGACGTCACTCAGGTCCGCATGGAGCTGGAGGAGGCGTGGCCTCCAGCTCCGCCTGAATTTCGGGAGATTTTCCGCAGAAAATTTGTCCCGGGAGGTTTCCGGGAGAGGCGCTGAATTTCGGGAGTCTCCCGGAAAATCCGGGAGGGTTGGCAAGTATGCCCTAAACCCCAGTAAAGAAAAACTAGACATTTCAGAGTCTTTTTTTTTTTATTGTGGGTAGCCTTTGGCACACCTGTGCAATAATGCTGTTTAATCAGCATCTTGATATGCCACACCTCTGACGTGGGATGGATTATCTTGGCAAAGTAGAAATGCTCATCAACAAATATTTCTGAGAGGTATTTGAGTTCAACTCCTGAAAAATGGGAGCTAAAACAAAAGTGTTGTGTTTATGTTTTTGTTCAGTATAAATACTGCTCACTATAGCCACAGTGCCTGCTCACGCTTACCAATAAAATCAGTCTTTGCAACTTTAAACGTACCTTTTGTTTTACTACTTTGTGCATACTACGGTTCTCTGATGGTATTTGACGTTTCAACTTTTCCATACAGGTCGAAAAATCACAATCAAGAAAGGCTTGACTGACGTAAAAACCATGGAGAGAGAAACCATCTCCTTTGAAGTTGAACTGTCACATCCCAGCGTGCCCAGCACCTGGTGGAGAAATGGAATCCAGCTTAAGCCATCAAATCACTTTCGAATGAGCGCCAAGGGACAAGTCCACAGCTTGACTATTTCAAACCTCTCAGTGGAAGACACTGCCACCTTCATGTGCTGTGTGGATAATCTGAGGACATCAGCAAAGCTTGTCGTCAAGGGTAAGTCATTTCTAGATATACCTCATCAATGTTTTATTTTCTCAAATTTTCAGTAAAACTCTAAATTAAGTTTGCTGTTGTATGTTTGCACTCACAAAATGTTAATAATCCACCTATGCATATGACATTTTGTGAACGAATAACATTGACAAAATACAATGTATCTGGTGGATGTTTTCGATGGCAATATTCAGAATCAGATTAGTTTTTATTGCCATTGTTTGAGAACGGGTTCACAAACTATGAATTTTACTTTATTTATATGTTTGTACGCTTTTATTGTTTTTATTTGTTTCAAAGTGTTTTATGATTGCTTCACTTTTTTACAATTTTGTTTTATTTTTTTTCCGGTTTCAGTACTGTTTTTTTTTTACGGTATCTAAATAATGACTGTTTTAGCATGAGGGGCAGGTGCCTGTGGGTGGGGCTTATAACAAGTTTCCTCGTAAGCAGTTTTATTGGACTGTAAATATCAACATGGCTTCAAAATAACTGTTTAGCCCCTAAATCATAACAAATCAGTCTCAATGTTCTCCTCATTGAAGAAACAATCATTGAATAACATTCAGGTCAACATTAATCAAAATAAAATAGAGCAGGTAAAGGAATTTTAATATTTGGGTGTTATTTTGGACCCTAAGCTTATTAGAACTTGTTTATCTGTTCAAGCTGCACAAGTTTACATGCGTGCAATGATTGTATCCCATATGTCTTATTGTGCCATGGTCTGGGGACAGACCACGAGATGTGTAGTGAAGCCTCTGTTGTCATTATATAAACAAAATAAACAAAACAGTAAAGATATTTGACCAAAAACCAATGAAGCATCGTCACTGCCATATTACCCAAAAATATAACATGATGAGTTTTGATAATTTTATACATTTGTCATTTTTAAAAGCTATATTTAAGTGTCATAATGGATTAGCCCCTGATGTAATGTGTCAAGAAATACAAACATACAGTTGTGAAGGTGTGCAGACTCGGGCCTGCAGTGGGTGGGAGCTGTAGAGTGAAAAAGTGCCGGATGACTCTGGGTCAGTCTGCGTTCTCAGTTAGAGTCAAAGTCACAGTCGGATATTAAACTTTTCTCCACAAAACTGAATAAGTGGCTTAAAGAAAATCAGAAGTGTGAGCACTAGAACTGGGTGTAGCATGGACAAATGGGGCCAATTAATTTCAAAGTGTTTTTATTTTTATACTTGTCTTAATCCTTTTGTATGTTTTACACTTCTCTCATCTTTTTTTAAAACCCTAACTAGGTACAAGGGTTCCAAATTAGCCCGTGGCTATAAGTATTATGTACTTTGACGTTGGTTACCTATAGCTAGCAATGTTTAATTGTACTGTCCCTGTCAAATAAATACATGTATGAATAAAAACACTATAGAATAAAAAAGGAACCGGTGATAAAGTGCAGCCCTGGCAGAGTCCAACCCTTACTGGAAATGGCTTGAATTACTGCCGGCAATGCGGACTAAGCTTTGACATTGATCATACAGGGAGCGGACCATCACGTACAGGCGGTCCAATACCCCCATACACTCTGGCAGAGTCCAACACTCACTGGTCAACGGCTTGAATTACTGCCGGCAATGCAGACTAAGCTTTGACACTGATCATACAGGGAGCGGACCATTACGTACAGGCGGTCCAATACCCCCATACCCTCTGGCAGAGTTCAACCCTCACTGGAAACGTGTTGAATTACTGCCGGCAATGCGGACTAAGCTTTGACACCGATCATACAGGGAGCGGACCATCAAGTACAGGCGGTCTAATACCCCATACTCTTTGAGCACTCTCCACAGTTCTTCCCTGCAGGACATGGTCGAATGCCTTCTCCAAGTCCATATGTATGGACTTACTTCCATACGCCCTCAAGGATCCTGCAGACAGTGTAGAGTTGGTTCACAGTTCCACGAACAAGACAAAAACCACACTGTTCCTCCTGAATCCGAGGGTTCGACTATCCGACGTAGCCTCTTCTCCAGTACACCTAAATAGACCTTACCGAGAAGGCTGGGGCGTGTGATCCCACGGCAGTTGGAAGACACCCTCTGGTTCCCTTTCTATCCGGACAGATGGAAGATTTAGTTACTTTACACTGTGTTCCTGTTAATAATGGACGTTATTTCAAATACCGTATTTCCTTGAATTGCCGCCGGGTATAAATTATCCGCATGCCTCGTTTTACCGCCGGGTCAAACTCGTTTTGCTAAATAATTTGCGCAGGCTTAGAATTAGCGCATTGTTAGAATTACTGCCAGGTCAAACTTGTTTAGCAAAATAATTAGCGCTTGCCTCGGTTAACCGCCGGGTCAAACTCGTTTTGCAGAATAATTAGCATATGCATAGTTTTACCGC
This sequence comes from Nerophis ophidion, assembly GCF_033978795.1. NCBI lineage: Eukaryota > Metazoa > Chordata > Actinopteri > Syngnathiformes > Syngnathidae > Nerophis > Nerophis ophidion. The sequence goes on from NC_084623.1 coordinate 13,255,710, forward strand.
TGGGTCAAACTCGTCACGTCACGAGTGTGTAACACGGGTGGGAAATAAGCCATTATTCCTCTAGTGGCATCCCCTCATATTACCTGTGCCGTTTCCACGTCTAATCTCGCGAGCATAACACAGGCGCTCACGTGACTCGCTCTATATAATCCAGTGTTCCAAAATGGCTGCAAGGTGCGGTGGCTAAGCCTGGGGACATCTGAAGCCGGTATGTTTTAAAGATGTCGTTTGCCTGCATATCGTAAAAACAACCGTCCAACAGTTTACAACTAATGTAAACTTATAGGTGCCGACCATCAGGGCCGAGTTGCGATGAGAGAGTGTGGCGATGTTAAGATATTAAACCGAGTTGGTAAGTGAATTTGTTTGCTCATAGTAGCTACTAGCCGTACCCATGTATTTTCTATGGGCGGTTAGCATTGGGTGTTAATCTCATTTCCTCCAATGTTTCTGATCCGATTGAATTTCTATGTATGTCTAGTCTTTATTTTGGGTACTTACATACGGTGACTGAGTGTTGTAGCATTTTTTATGCTACATAATGTTTTTTTTATTAAATGTGCTTTTCATGATGGTATCCTTACATCACACTCAAATTTATCAGCGGAGGCCTAAATTTACCACATGCCTTTGATAAGCGCCGGAGTGAGAAGAGGTTTTAAATTAATTACCGCCCCGGCACTAATTCAAGGAAATACGATTACTAAGGTATCAATATTTTGATTGAGGCATCAATATTAGAACATAAAGATATAGTATAAACGGTATCAATATATCAGCATAAAACCGCATATTATTAGTCAAAAAATGTTGGTCTGTCCGTGTGGTCATCCATCCATCCATTTTTCTACCGCTTGTCCCTTTTGGGGTCGCTGAAGCCTATCTCAGCTGCATTCGGGCGGAAGGCGGCGTACACCCTGGACAAGTTGCCACCTCATCGCTGTGTCAACACAGATAGACAGACAACATTCACACTCACACACTAGGGTCAATTTAGTGTTGCCAATCAACCTATCCCCATGCAAACTCCACACAGAAAGATCCCGAGCTCGGGATTGAACCCAGGACTACTCAGGACCTTCGTATTGTGAGGAAGATGCACCAACCCCTGTTCCGCCGTGCTGCCCCCGTGTGGTCAACGTTATTTTATTTTTCTCACTATAGCAAAAGTTACATGTAAATTAAACGTAATGAATGAGCACACGCTGCATAATTAAAAATATATCAATGGTGGGGGTAAATAAATAGGTCTCGATAACTTATATTGGCGACAAAAGTCGTCCACACAGAGCGTATCAAATGACAGACGACGGGGGCGTGATAACAGAATGGAGTGGCACTTTGGCCCGGCTACTGTTGCCTTTATCCCGGCTCACGGTCCCAACACAAAATAGCCTTGCATGACCCAATGTAAAACAGAAGCTTTGCTCAGTCTTCTCTGTCAGCTGTTAGTTTAACCTCATGCTGTAAAAATAATCAGCTCACTGCCAGGTCACTCGGTATTCATTCTTGTGAGCTCGGGGTTCAGAATTTCATCCAGATGATGACAACAGAATCACAATGTCACCAGAGTCAAGAATGTATAACTTAACTGAATAGATATATTTTGGTCAGCAGGGAATTGTCCTAGTATGCTTATTGATAATGCTGATTAAAAAGCTGTATTTTAGTTAATTTTTTGCTGTTCCATGCTCTGGTAAAAATGGTAACTCTCATGCTAGGGCTGGTATTAAGACATACCACTGCAAAGATAAACAAAAATAAGAAAACAAGGATAAACAACAAAAAAGATAAAATTGTGTGTTTATATATACAAAACCCAAAACCAGTGAAGTTGGCACATTGTGTAAATCGTGAATAAAAACAGAATACAATGATTTGCAAATCCTTTTCAACCTATTTTCAGTTGAATAGACTGCAAATACAAGATACTTAACGTTTGAACTGATAAACTTTGTTATTTTTTTGTGAATATTAGCTCATTTGGAATTTGATGCCTGCAGCATGTTTCAAAAAAGATGGTAGAAGTAGCAAAAACGACTAAGAAAGTTGAGAAATGCTCACCAAACACTTACTTGGAACATCCCACACATGAACAGGCTAATTGGGAACAGGTGGGTGCCATGATTGAGTATAAAAGCAGCTTCCATGAAATACCTAGTCACTCACAAACAAGCAAATTGCCGATGAGTTTAAGAAGAACATTTCTCAACGAGCTATTGCAAGGAATTTAGGGATTTCACCATCTACGGTCCGTAATATCATCAAAAAGTTCAGAAAATTTGGAGAAATCACTGCACGTAAGCGACAAGGCCAAAAACCAACATTAAATGCCTGTGACCTTCGATCCGTCAGGCAGTACTGCATCAAAAACTAACATCAGTGTGTAAAGGATATCACCGCAGGTCACAAGTTTGTTTGTGCTGAACTCACGGGCCACCAGTTAAGTAGCCAAAATGATGAAGAAGAGAGGACTTAAAATTGAACCTTGAGGAACACCACTGGCATAAGTTGAACAAATGACTACTGACTGTATCTGAAGTAAACAAGGTGCAGGGACACCTTAGTTCCATACTGTAAATCACATTATGAAAAAAAAATGTGTCTTAGCCAAAAAGGAGAGGACTTGAAGGGGTGCCCTGAGCAACACCTCAGTTATGTAAATCACAAGTTTGGACCCCAGTGTTGTGAGTGTGAATTATATTTATACAGCGCTTTTCTCTAGTGACTCAAAGCGCTTTACATAGTGAAACCCAATATCTAAGTTACATTTAAACCAGTGTGGGTGGCACTGGGAGCAGGTGGGTAAAGTGTCTTGCCCAAGGACACAACGGCAGTGACTAGGATGGCGGAAGCGGGAATCGAACCTGCAACCCTCAAGTTGCTGGCATGGCCACTCTACCAACCGAGCTATACCGCCCCGTGTTACTGTATATGTTTGCTAGAAAAGTTAAAATATCAATCCAAAGATCTGCCAATGTGTTTAAAGTGACCCAAGTTCCTCTATACATGAAGGGAGTCTAGAGTTTTTAGGAATTTGATGCAAAAATATTTGTCTACCAAGTTTTGAGTAAAAGTCAGGGGCTGATATGGTGTCATTTTCGGGCCAGATTTGGCACACGGGATGCTAGTTGAATAACCCTGGCATACAGTCTACCTCTGCCATACTCAACTTTTGATCAATACAAGCAATGGTTGCTGTAATGCATAAATTAGTTTCAACTGCAATAATCCAGACACTTAGGCAAATCATATTGTTGATGTTGATATGCTATAAAGATTTATTTTTCAAAATAGAAGTGTGGGATACTGCTCTTGTTGCCTTATTTGTATTTTACTTTATTGAATTAATTAATATTAATGTTTGGCACAGCCAGGAGGGGATAGAAAGAAGACGGATAGAAATTGCGCAGATGAAAGGGGAAGAGACAGAAGGACAACTACGACAAAAACAGCAACATCATCAAATACAATATATTCAAATTTAATAATGAAAATTCTAACAACAAACCAGTTAATGAAGTAGATATTAATAACACATCACTGTCAATGAGCATTATTGCACTACAAATGGAGCAATACAAATTCCAATAAAAAAACTATTGATGAGCAATAATAACTTCAGTAATACAATACAACAATACATAAATGTGAATGAATACGTGAACTACAAAGGAAAGCAGATAGTGTGTGTCTGCGGTGGTGGTGGTGGTGGGAGGGATGGGGGTCTATAGTAACCTTATAGATTGTTATACGAACCCTGTTTCCATATGAGTTGGGAAATTGTGTTAGATGTAAATATAAACGGAATACAAGGATTTGCAAATCATTTTCAACCCATATTCAGTTGAATATGCTACAAAGACAACATATTTGATGTTCAAACTGATAAACATTTTTTTTGTTGCAAATAATCATTAACTTTAGAATTTGATCCCAGCAACACGTGACAAAGAAGTTGGAAAAAGGTGGCAATTAATACTGATAAAGTTGAGGAATGCTCATCAAACACTTATATGGAACATCCCACAGGTGTGCAGGCTGATTGGGAACAGGTGGGTGCCATGATTGGGTATAAAAACAGCTTCCCAAAAAATGCTCAGTCTTTCACAATAAAGAATGGGGCGAGGTACACCCCTTTGTCCACAACTGCGTGAGCAAATAGTCAAACAGTTTAAGAACAACATTTCCCCATATGCAATTACAAGAAATTTAGGGATTTCAACATCGACGGTCCATAATATCATCAAATGGTTCAGAGAATCTGCAGAAATCACTCCACGTAAGCGGCATAGCGGGAAACCAACATTGAATGACCGTGACCTTCGATCCCTCAGACGGCACTGTATCAAAACCGGCATCAATCTCTAAAGGATATCACCACATGGGCTCAGGAACACTTCAGAAAATCCGTGTCACTAAATACAGTTCGTCGCTACATTTTTAAGTGCAAGTTAAAGCTCTAGTATGCAAAGCGAAAGCCATTTATCAACAACATCCAGAAACGCCACCGGCTTCTCTGGGCCAGGGATCATCTAAGATGGACTGATGCAAAGTGGAAAAGTGTTTTGTGGTCTGACGAGTCCACATTTCAAATTGTTTTTGAAAATATTTCGCATTGTGTCATCCGGACCAAAGGGGAAGCGAACCATACAGACCTTATGTATAGTAACCTTATAGATTGTTATAAGAAAATAGGTTAAGCTTTAGCAGTGTTCCACGTTTCTCCCAAGTTCCCCCAGGTTTGGGTCTATAGTAACCTTATAGAGTGTTATAGTAAAATAGGTTAAGCTTTAGCATTGTCCACCCCTGTCGACCAGCAGAGTTGAACATTTTTCATTTTTGAATTTGTGGAGGACAAAAAACATCAATTATTTTCATTTGCCTCACTTTACCTGTCTTTTCCCTGCCAGAGCATCCAGTGACAATTTTGAGAAAACTAGAGGACCAGAAATTCCCTGCGGCATCAACACTCTCCATCGAGTGTGAGCTTTCAAGGCACAATGTGGACGTGAAATGGATGAAGGCAAGTCCATACTTAGGAGCGTAAATAATTGTTAAATTACGTATCCATTTTTAGTCCTAGATCAAACTTCATTGATTAACTCCTTAGCAAGTTGTCCCTTCTGGTGGACATTTCTCAACATCAAATCATGTTTGCAAAGGTATTGCAGGTTATCAAAGTGTGGCACAGTGGGCAGGCTCACTCTGCCACACATATATTATAAAATGCACTTGGGGTCTGCCCTTCTTATTACAAAAATATTTTCTAAAGCATATTTTGTGAAGGTCTCTTTTCACACCGGAATTTGATTTACTTTGGATTGGGCATATTGACAAGTATTGTATTTTCCGTACCACAGGGCGCACCGGATTATAAATCGCACTGTCGATGAATGGTCTATTGTTGATGTTTTTTCATATATAAGGTGCACCGGATTATAGGGCGCATTAAAGGTGTCATATTATTATCTATTTTTTGCTAAATTGATAACACTTTCTTGTGGTCTACATAACATGTAAAGGTAAGATGGAGCAAACTGTTTTAATGACATTCAGACTTTACTTAAATCAATAACAGAGCAGCATCTCCTCATCCGGAAACAACAACAAGGAAATGTGTCCCGTGAAAAAACGTCCAACCGGAATTCTCTAACTAAAGTCGCTTGGGTGAATAATGTAATCTCACTACACCGGTATTTGTTTAGCATTTTCATGGCGAGTTTACTGACAGATATAAGTAAGACCTTTACATTACTTTATATTACAAATGGCAACAGCGGAGGATGATGTCCCATAACAAGATGATAGAGAAAAAGAAGAAGCTTATCGACTACGGAGTCGCCACGGACATCAAAGGCAGACGTGCGCAATTTTTCAGGATTTATGCAGATCCCAAATACAGATCAGCAGGTACCAGAACGTGAGAAAAGTTGCGTTTACATAATATTGCGATTCAAAACACCAGATAATATTTCTTACCTTATACACACACCATAATAATACTCAAATGTTTAATGCGCCGACAATCCATCAAGCGGTGCGGCTTCATAGCTTACCAAAGTCGTACTAAAACAAGTTATAGACGGAACGTATAAAATGTTGGTGTTGTTTACTTGAGTCATATTGCCATCATAGTGCAGTCTACACATATCGCTTATGTTTGACAGCCATCTACTGGTCACACTTATCATTACACAATGTACCAAATAAAATTGTTTCGAGGTCGGTAAGCAAAATCAGAATTATTCCGTACATTAGGCGCACCGAATTATAAGGCACACTGTCGAGTTTTGGGGAAAAAAATGATTTTAGGTGTGCCTTATAGTCCGTAAACTACGGTAACTGAAGGGACTGTGCAGGGTATGTTCTTCATTTTTCCTCAAGTTTTTGTGTCTCTGCTGAAGTCCTCTGGCACCTCCTACTGGCAGCCTAACTCCCACTTAGAAAACCCCCTACTATTTTCTGTAGATATAAATAATTTGCAGTGCCAGTATTATAAGGTTCATATCAATTTTCTTGTTTAGCATGTTTAATACTAATTAAATGCAAACCATTTGTCAGGAGTATGGAGGCATCTTTAATGATGTGACCCCAAGTTGAAGCACGATGGTAACTAAAATAAAACTATTTAATAAACTAAAGAAACACACTCAGGAGCGAGTGAGAGATCGGAACACAAGAAGGCGAGTGCAAAAAGAGAAGGACAAGACAGATCTTCTCGTACTGATCAAACAGCAACAAAAGGAAAAACAGAGCTTTCGCACAGCAGAGGATTAGGCATAACAAATAGGAGACGGATTGGCAACCGGGCAAAGGTGTGTTTCAGTTGCTAATCAGGCGGCACGGCACGAGGATGTGAAACTTACAAAATAAAAGCACATGACAGGACCCAAACTACCACACACAGGGAAAAAGCAAATAAGAGTCCAAAACAGCTACAAGGAGGTAAGACCGTTCCTCGACTTACAATTCGCAGCCCACATTTGTGGTCCAGCTAAACACTTTGGCTTTTGGCAAAACGGATGTCCTTGATAGGTTACTGACTAAATGCCAAATGCCCCATTATTTCTTGCAGCATTCCTGCAGGAGTAGAGCTGTGTGAAAACCCTCAGCTTTTGCCAGCATGCTATTTGGCCTACTTTTGTGGGTTAGTAATATGAATTTGTAATAACTACACATTTATATTGACTGGCCCACATTATGGTGTTTTTTTAATGGGGTGGACGTATTTAGGTTTTGTATTTTTCAGAATAGGATAGGATAGGACATCACTTTATTGTCATTGCGCTTAAAAAGTACAACAAAGTATTTTTTTGTTAGAGACCAGGAAAAAAACCTTTCCCAACGCACAACAGTATGCAAACATACATTGTGTGTCAAAGGTGTGGACAGGGCAGGAGTTTGTTGCGTCTTCGCTGCACTGTCCTCCAGGGAATATTTTAGAGAGCAGTGCAAAAAGACGATAGAAGAAAGTTAAGACAAGACAAAACAAAAGAGCAAGCAGGAAAGATCAGGGAGAGGGGAATGGAAAAGTGTCTGCCTTTGATGAGTGCCAGAAAGAAACCTACCAGGTTTAACTATTTCCAATTTAACTTGAACACAGTACAAGATGGTTATTATTATTTACTACCTATAGAAACGGAGAAAAGGTTTAGGTCAATGTTATAGAACTGCTTTTATTTTTGAGAAATTGAAATTGTATTTAGAATCAACTTGTTTCCATATACTTATCCTCGATTTTTTTCTGCCAGAAATAAACCCATAAATGAATTAAGTTCTATTGTTTGCTAACCATATGTTTATTTCACACAGTCAATGGGCTGCAGTTTTGGATAAAAAAATAAAAATAAGAAAAAAGTTACTGTTTTGATATTTAAAGTTCTTGAATCAAATCATGTCGTATCCCTCAAGATGAGTTAAATTGGAGCAATGAAAAAAAAAGTCATTAGGGTTATTCTACAAAGTCATCGCTGTTCAGTCACATATGCCCTGAAGTTGTTGGTGAACAATTCCATTTCATTTTATTAACTGTTGTTTTGTTTTCTTCTTCAGAATGGCAGCGAGGTGAAGCCCGGCAAAAACGTACGCATTTATTCAGTTGGACGGAAGCGATTTCTTCAGATTACAAAATGCCATGTCTGTGATTCTGGCGTGTACACCTGTGACACCGGAGACGTGACGACATGCTGCACAGTGGAGGTCTATGGTAAAGCCTGCTGTTGTTAAATAACCAATTAGGTATTGTCAAGAAGGTATCCGGTTGATTTACAAAAAATTGGAAACCAATCTCCATCCCTCCAGGATCTATATCGCTTCTCCTGTGCAGGCAAGAGCCTATTCCAGTTGATAAATCTGAGAGACAAGGTTAAAACCCAGAAATAATACAGTACCAGGCAATGATGGGGCCATTATAAAATGATGACAGCCTTCCCTTTCACACTTCACCCTCGACATAGAGCATGTTGTCTAAAATTAACCAACTTGCTTGTTTTGGTTCTGAGGATTAACTTAGAACATGCAGGCAATGAGTTTACACTTGTGAACTCTACACAGAAGGGTGGATTAAACAGAACCATCTCCTCGTGAGGTGACAATGTTAACATCTACCAACCCATCATTACACACTAACAATAACACTATTTCTTAAAAAAACTGCCGATGTAAATTCAACAAACACCAACGGACTCGAAAGTATAACAAAATCAGAAATATTTTATTAATCCCAGAAGGGAAATAAACATTTTCAGCACAATCCCATTCAAGATCAGACAAACATTACAGGGAGACAGAAACAGGATCGCTGACGGGTCTGCCAACTTACAGAAAAGCTGAGCTACAGGTAAACACACATGTAAGAGCATCAAACATCAAAGGACATTAAAGACATTAAAGGAGCAGAGCTGATGCAACCAGCCACTTCTACATACAATAGAATAGAATAGAATAGAATAGAATAGAATAGAAAGTACTTTATTGATCCCTGGGGGAAATTCAGCACCACAGTTCGCTCACAATAATATAAATATATTCTACATATGTTCTACATTTAAGTGCAGTTAAGAAGGAACATATACATTATACAGTCTGATGGCTGTCGGTATGAAGGACCGCCTGTGTTTTTCCGTGTTACATTTTGGGAGTCTGAGCCTTCCACTGAACATGCTCATTCTCTCCGCAAAGTCCGAGTGTAGTGGGTGGTTGGTGTTGTCCATAATAGCGAGGAGTTTTGCTAGATTTCTCCTCTCTGACACCACCGCCAGAGTCCAGCTTCACTCCCACCACGTTACTGGCCTTCTCTACCAGCTTGTCCAGTCTGTTAGCGTCCCTCGCTCTCAGCCCGCCGCCCCAGCAGGCTACGGCGTACAAGAAGGCGCCCGCCACCACCGACTCGTAGAACATCTTCAACATCTTTGTACAGACGTTGAAGGAGCCTAGCCTCCTGAGGAAGTAGAGGCGGCTCTGTCCCTTCTTGTAGAGGGCCTCAGCGTGTTTTGACCCATTCAGCTTGTTGTCGATGTGTACTCCGAGGTATTTATAATCCTCAACCATGTCCACATCGACCCCCCTGATCGAAACAGGGATTGCCGGAGTACTCCTCCTCCTTCCCAGGTCCACAACCAGCTCCTTGGTCTTCGTCATATTGAGCTGGAGGTGGTTCTTTCCACACCATGTGACAAAGTCCTCCACCAGTGCTCTGTATTCCATACATACAGCTATGAATAAAAAGTAAAAGAAACATATACACTGTGTTGGACTCTGCGGTGTACCACGCCATCGTCTGCTGGGGTGGAGGGCGCATGGCCAGAGACAGGAGCAGACCCAACAAAGCAACTAAAAGAGCCGACTCCACTCTCGGCCGCTCACTAACTCGGCCAGTATCCAGTCCGCATGGATGAGCGAGGATGCGTCTTAGAAAACTCAAGTGTCCGATACCTGCTCATTCAGCCAAGACACTGTGAAGCCTGTCCGTCCTGGTGCTCAATGCTAGCTCCGCAGCCCTGTCTCTTCATCTGCATCTCCTCCAGTCTCTCCAAATGGACTCTGGTGTGGCAGAGACCCAGCAGCCGGTCTCCATCGGCCAAAAGGCTGCCGGGAGGCTAAAAAGAGGGGAAACCTGAATATCTTGATTTCTGATAATCAAGAAGAATACTGTAGGACCAGAGCTTCCCTGGATAGTTCAATCAATCAATCAATCAATGTTTACTTATATAGCCCTAAATCACTAGTGTCTCAAAGGGCTGCACAAACCACTACGACATCCTCGGTAGGCCCACATAAGGGCAAGGAAAACTCACACCCAGTGGGACATCGGTGACAATGATGACTATGAGAACCTTGGAGAGGAGGAAAGCAATGGATGTCGAGCGGGTCTAACATGATACTGTGAAAGTTCAATCTATAATGGATCCAACACAGTCGCGAGAGTCTAGTCCAAAGCGGATCCAACACAGCAGCGAGAGTCCCGTTCACGGCGGAGCCAGCAGGAAACCATCCCAAGCGGAGGCGGATCAGCAGCGCAGAGATGTCCCCAGCCGATACACAGGCAAGCAGTACATGGCCACCGGATCGGACCGGACCCCTTCCACAAGGGAGAGTGGGACATAGAAGAAAAATAAAAGAAACGGCAGATCAACTGGTCTAAAAAGGGAGTCTATTTAAAGGCTAGAGTATACAAATGAGTTTTAAGGTGAGACTTAAATGCTTCTACTGAGGTGGCATCTCGAACTGTTACCGGGAAGGCATTCCAGAGTACTGGAGCCCGAAATGAAAAAGCTCTATAGCCCGCAGACTTTTTTTGGGCTTTGGGAATCACTAATAAGCCGGAGTCCTTTGAACGCAGATTTCTTGCCGGTGTATCGTGCCTTCACCAGAAACAACTTTGTTCAGGTTCTAGTTTGACTTAATGACTATTGGCATCTTACAGATGTACTTTTCAGTTTCTTCCAGTCAGACAACGCGTCTGACTGTTCGACAAGAAGACCTAATGAAACTCTTTGAGCTTCAGAGCATAATTGGATGCAATATAAATCGCCCCCCGTAAATACTGTCTGATCCAACAGCCATAGAAACCAAGATTAATATCCAGAGACACAGTAAAACACCCAAAGGCATGTTGACAGACTACTTTAACTTTATGCCATAAGAGGCAAATGTCAAAAAACGAAAAATGGGGCGAAAGTGATGTACTAATGTACTGTATCAATATATTTCAAGCATCAGATGTAGTTTACAGTACATGGGCTATAATGGCATTCTGCTATCTGCAGGTGTGTTTTTTTTACAAGTGACCTCTGACCAGTCCAATTCAAAGGACATGAACATATTGACATAATAATACATCAGATGTTTGATTTATAAAAATGTGCATTGGAATACTTGTCCACACACGTAACCCGAAAATAGTGAATGCACAAAATTATTCAGACTAATTAACAACATGCATTCCCAAACCTGCGTACACTCTTCACCTGCAATATGCAAGGTCCGCCTCATATCCCACTACATACCCACTTCCCACCATAAATGGTGAAGGTACAACCTCTGATGTAAATTGCAAATCAATGAGCTTGTTGACCGATTAAATTTCGCCATCAACAAAGACCAACAAACAAATTCAACAACACAGATATATAGAGGTGATTATGGATGAGATTGTTGTGTATGTGTCAAAGGGAAGGAGGCAACACCAAGGCGGAACTGCAGTTTACCAGGTTTATTTAAACCTTTGATGAATGTGTGGGGTGTGTATGCTACTACAAGTGAATGGGTGCGGACGATGTGTGGAATTAATGTGATTTTTACCAGAGGATGTTGTCGGCGCGTGCCGAATCCAAGGGACAAGGCGAAGAGGCAGTCAGCGGGGAAGCAAGCAGTCGGGGGCTGGAGAGAGGCAACGATGTCCGTGTCAAAGCAGGGGTCGTGGATCGAAGGAGGCAAGCAGAGATCCGGAAGGAAGTCGTGAGGCGAGACACGATCACAGGCAACTGGGAAGACACTGAGGAAGACACAAAGGACATCAAAACGGGAGCGAGGAAGAACACAAAGACGGCGAGCAAGAAACGAGGGAGGGGTGCCAGACGTGATGCTTACTCAGGGAGCTTGGCGACGTTCTGGTGAAAGTGTCTTGGGTCCGCTGGCTTTTAGGCCAATCCCTCTTGTCAAGACCAGGTGTGCTGATGATCAATTGTCTGCAGCCTTGTCGCTGTGTGGGCGTGCTGCGCCCAGCTCGAGCAGGGGCATGTCCAAGCGTGCTGCCAGCAGCTCCATCTGCCGTGGAAAAGCGAGTTCGAGTCCTCGCCTAGACAGAGATAGAAATTTAATTAAAGTAGTAGTTGACATTGCCGCCAAATATTGCGTTCCAAACTCATATGATTAAAGGTACATTTTTGCAAGTTATTGAAGTCAACTTTGAGTGAAACTTTCTTCTAAATGCAATGTTTTGTTAGAACGATGTTTTCAAAAAGTATTTACAAACAATATACCGTTTTTTCGGATTATAAATCGAGTATATGTCGCACCGGCCGAAAATGTATCATAAAGAAGGAAAAAAACATATATACGTCGCATTTTTGGGGGAAATTTATTTGATAAAATCCATCACCAAGAATAGACATTTGAAAGGCAATTTGAAATAAATAAAGAATAGTGAACAACAGGCTGAATAACCAACGCATAAATAACCAACTGAGAAGGTGCCTGGTATGTTTACGTAACATATTATGGTAAGAGTCATTCAAATAACTATAACGTATAGAACATGCTATACGTTTACCAAACAATCTGCCACTCCTAATCGATAAACCCCATGAAATCTTCTTCCTCGATGTCGCTTCTAAACAACTCTGCCAACTCCAAAAGGTATGCGCCGCTTCCTCTTGTCGTTTTCTGCTGCATATTTCACTATGTCCAGCTTGTAATCTGCAGTACATGATCTCATTTTCAGTGCCATTTTTGTTCAGCCCTTCTCAGTTTTTATAAGTTACCGCCAACATTGAAATTATCCATTTTAATAGCTACGGCAGTAGCATATAGCAGTTAGCATTCCATGACCCACAATGCACTTCTGCCATGACCCTCCCCCGCCGAATTCTTATTGGTTGACGTGTGTGTGACGGTTGCTGACGTGTGTGACGATTGCTGACATTTTCTTCGTCTCTTCTGCGAATGAGATAAATAATATTATTTAATATTTTACGGTAATGTGTATATAATTTCACATATAAGTCGCTCCCGAGTATATGTCGCACCCCCGGCCAGACTATGAAAAAAACTGTGATTTATAATCCGAAAAATACGGTACACTTGGGTGTGTTGTGTCAATGCTAACAAAACTTGAACGTTGCAATGCAGCCCAACACTGCCATCTGCTGGGAATTTACAATCATCACAGTAACGCTGATCAGTCATGTGTAAGTCAAGGGCTATTGTGGTTTGCAAACTGCAAATATAGCACATGCATTTCAGGGAATTGAACAGGAACCACACATTTTCATTATAACCGTAAATGAGTGTTCGACATATGTATTGACAGAACGAGAGCTGGAGATCCTGCAAGCCCTGGAGGACGTCAGCATCCTGGAAGATCAGAATGCTGTATTTGTATGTGAGATCTCTCTGGATGATGTGCCGGGGGAATGGTACAAGAACAGGGAGATGATACAACAAACTAGTACCATCAAGATCCGCCAGGAAGGTTTGTGTACATTTTGGTTCATTATTTTAGATCTTTAAGATGGAAACTGTAGCTGCCATTATGATGTGCAGTGATGTTTTCTAATGACCATAAGTCTTTGAACTATACAAAGTATTTCAATGGTTAGAATCTGTGCTTTTGCATGATATACTAGTTACTATGGTAATCTAATTAGTTACAGTCACAGCAGCTCAGACGAGGCACCAAGCAGTGCGGGCGGGGAGCGTTTCCACAGAGTGTTTCCAGAGCGGCCAGCTTGAAATGAGGGTTTCAGAGACAGACGCGGAAGGAGATTTTTACAAGAAAGTTCTAAAGCTTAGTGATGTATCAGATGTATCAGATTGTAGGTGTGGCTTTTTTACCATTTGTGTTCATATTTTGCTGTGTTTGTTGCATTTTCGTTGCGTTTCGCTTGATTGTAAAATATTTCGATCAAGAGGGTGTGTGATGTTCATGTGTTGTCAATATTCAATGTTTTATCGTTCATAGTTAATATTGTAAATCCCACATTCTTTATCTACATGTACATTCTCATTCAGTAAAAAAAACAAAAAACTGTCTGTTTTTTCAGGCGGTCTGTCCACGTTTTTAGCATTCAATCAGACATTATTGTGAGGCTTTGTATTCGTGTTCCTAAAAATCAGATATAGCCCACAGCACCCTTTTTTCGTAAAAGTTAGCCCCTCAAGTCAAACTAATTACCCTGGCATGATCTAAAGAATGGTTGTCCAAGTTAGGAGTTGGTTAGAGTTAGGGTGAGGGAAACAGAAAAAAGCTGAATAAATAAACAATAGCCTATTTACCAATATATCTCAATTGTTTCCTTCGAACAATATGATGTAAAATTGTCATCAAGGAAATAGGAGTAACACCACATTTGATATGCCTTGTGAAGCTATACGCGATTGGTCCATGAAATCTGGGAACCACCATTGGGCATTTTTGTGTCATCACGTCTGTGATAGGGTTAATTACTAACAGTACAAGTGATTATTGTATGTTTTCAGGGACCAAACACTTTCTCCTAATGTGCAATGTGCGGCCCGAGGACTGTGGTGAGATTAAATTTGTGGCCAGACATGTGCACTCTGTGGCTCAGCTGAAAGTAACAGGTAAAACAATACAACTCTCAGTCCTACCCCAGCTTTTGTAGCTTCAAAATGTCTAAACGCAGCGCCGTCTTTTTCCAGAGATTCCCGTCAGCATTGTGAAACCCCTGCAGGATAAGACCGTTCCGGAGACGAGCCGAGTGGTCTTGGACTGCACCGTGTCCAACCCGAGATGTAGTATTCGATGGTACAAAGGGAGTAACGTCATCTTGCCTTCGGAACGCTTCGAGATCAGCAGCGAGGGAGGCTATCGCAAGCTAATCATCCAACAGGTGGCGGTAGCTGACGAAGGCACCTACAGTATGCAGGTCGGGGAATATACATGTTCTGCAAAACTTACCGTGGAACGTAAGACTAATCATGATTAATTGATGTATATATATATATATATATATATATATATATATATATATATACATACACAGTGTAACTGCACTATAGAATACTGACATATGTCTGTAATATATTTGTTTCTTTATTTAGTTCCTTTAAAGAGTATTTTTGGCATTGTGTGGGTGTACCTACCGAAGGGGCCTGTGCATGTTGAAATAGTTGTTACTGTACTATACTGGTGTACTCTGAATTCCTCCAAATAACACAGCATTGCTTTCTCTGTTGAAGTAACACATGAAATATGAAAATAACGTGGTCAAAGTTAGAAATCAGAGCCGTGTAGAGCGAGTATGGTCAACTCAGATTTAAAGTTAGTAGCTAACATGACGCCTATAGTCACATTAGGGGCTTTTGGACCAATCATTTAGGAGATCCTCTGACCAAACTCTCTATGATTGGTCAAAAGCTCTTCACGTGAGAACAGGACGCCATGTTTGCTACCGACTTTGAAACTGGGACGAACATACTGTTAGAAATAACATTGCCCCGCCTTCTTTAGACATTTAACATGAACTCAGTAGTTGTCTTATATACATTGATACAAATATGTGCATACCGTATATAAAGAGCCTAACAGCCTTTTACACGGGCCACTATGTCATCGTGGAAAAATTAAATTGCATTATTATATTATGAAGAGCCAAATATTTACACACATTTCAGTACAATGTTAAGTCGAATGTAAAATATGTTGGCTTCACTGTATTTTCTTTCATTTCGTGGGCGGATGGGAGTTTGGAACGTCCCCAAACGCTGATACGCCAATTTGGAGGAAGTGTAACAAGTGGTTTATTGACAAAAAATAAATACTTTTTTTTATACAATCTCATTGTTCCAACATTTTTGATGAAAAGAGTCATTCTAGAAATATATGCCATCCCCCTAATACATATTTATTTTACAATTTCATGGCCAGTGTTGCCAACTCCTCAATAAGGAAAGTAGCTATTGGCCGTCCTAAAAGTCGCTAAATGACATCATCGCCTCATTTGCATAATTACGCCGTAGGAGAAAGGAATAGGGGAGAGATATTCCGCTCGAATGCAGCTGAGATAGTCTCCAGTGAACCCAAATGGGACAAGCGGTATGGATGGATACGAAGGGAGTTTAAAAAGATGGTAATTATTGAATGGAACTGCATATGACCTTTCTTCTTTTGAATATTCATTGTTGTCCTTTAAATTTAAGTAAATTGTATTCTACATTGTTAAATGTTAGAGCAGGGGTCTAACATTTATATATGTTATGGTTTAACAAAGGGAGTGACGGCAAACGGACACCAGATGGCAGTAATGTTCATAAATGTATTATATATATAGTCAATGTATATATAAGAATACTAAACAATACTACTGAACTATATAATGGAGTGTGACAAAAACTCAAGAGTGTATGGTGTAAGACTAAGTGTGTAAATTAACTGAAGTGTGTGTTACCAAAGTGTTGACGAGAGCGAAGGAACGAGGAAGTCCATGGGGGAGGCAGGATCAGGGGCGAGAGAGAGACGTCAGAGCCCAGGGGCGAGCGAGGAGTCGAGGAACGAGGGAGGCAGTCGAAAATCCAGGGGAACGGAAGGAAAACACTGCTGAAACACGGGAGAAGACAAAGGACACATCAAGCCACGGAGAGGAAACAAAAATAGAGCATCAAGCTTCGCTTATGGTTCACCATATGAGAATTTAGTTCCTGTGCCGATCCTTGGGTCCACTGGTCCTTTATTGAGCTTGCCCTCATCAGTACCAGGTGAGCAGATTGGTGAGTGAGCGCAGGCTTGTCGCTGGATGGGCGTGCTGCGCTCAGCGTGAGCGGGGGCGCTGTCAGCGGGTCCTCTAGGTGGTCCCGCAGCGGAGGAAGACGCTGACTGCGCGTGTGCCGCAACAATATAAGCCTTATAACAAAGGCAACACATGATGTAAATATTAGCCTACTATCAAAATGACTGTGAGTCACAGGTTGACGCAAATCTTCGTTAACAGAAATGTTGAAATATGATATTTATTCTGCAAATTTTTACAATGTTAGAAAAACGGAGGGTTCTCCATCATCATAGCCACCATTAAAAAAAAAAATACTAAAAAACTTTAAAACATATATATATATTGTAAGTATACACTTTTATAATTCCAAGTTTTCCTAATTTTCTACTTGTGGTATGGTAAAACGTTGGATAGCAAAGTGATGCATGGACTTTATGTTCCATAGCTGCAAGACTATTCTTTTGTAAACCACTAGATGTCAGCCTTATCAAAGGTTTTATTTGTGTAGCGTGGCTGTGCTGAAATGGAACTGTTAACTTATGAGCTATTAAAACTATACACAATGCTTCTCCTTCCCTGACATAACACAGCTCAATGTTTGCTGATGTGGAGAAAGATGCAAAATGTGGAGGATGTGGCATTCCATGAAGCTACCAATACCTACACTACAATGTGTTTTGCAATAAAATGGGTTGTTAATTTTCAAAACCATTAAAACCAAGAGTTGGGATATTCTTATATTTCATGTATTCCTCATAAAACATGTTAGTGTCATGAGGCCATTTTGCATTTTTATGAATTTTTTCATTAATTTTAACAAAGTTTTTGTATCACTACCCCACTCTTCCACAAGTGGGGTCAATAGTGACATCAAGCAGTTCCTATGGAATCTTCTAAGAACCTTTAATACTTTGAAACTCTGACTGTCCCTCTTACTTATCTGATGTCATCTTTTACATCAGATGCAACTTTGACTGTCAATAATGTCCCACTTACACACCTAAAGTCATCTTTCACATCTGATGCAACTTTTACTGTCAATAATGTCCCACTTACACATCTAATGTCATCTTTTACATCTGGTGCAACTTTGACTGTCAATAATGTCCCACTTACACACCTGAAGTCATCTTTCACATATGATGCAACTTTGACTGTCAATAATGTCCCACTTACACACACCTGAAGTCATCTTTCACATCTGATGCAACTTTGACTGTCAATAATGTCCCACTTACACACCTGAAGTCATCTTTCACATCTGATGCAACTTTGACTGTCAATACTGTCCCACTTACACATCTGATGTCATCTTTTACATCTGATGCAACTTTGACTGTCAATAATGTCCCACTTACACATCTGATGTCATCTTTTATATCTGATGCAACTTTGACTGTCAATACTGTCCCACTTACACATCTGATGTCATCTTTTATATCTGATGCAACTTTGACTGTCAATAATGTCCCACTTACACATCTGATGTCATCTTTTATACCTGATGCAACTTTGACTGTCAATACTGTCCCACTTATACACCTATAGTCATCTTTCACATCTGATGCAACTTTGACTGTCAATTAAAAAAAAAGTCCAGTACCATTGATAGTCACACACACACACTAGGTATGGTGAAATTACCCTCTGCATTTGACCCATCCCCTTGTTCCACCCCCAGGGAGCTGAGGGGAGCAGTGAGCAGCAGCGGTTGCTGCACTTGAGGATCATTTTGGTGATTTAACCCCCAATTCCAATCCTCGATGCTGAGTAAATGAGGTCGCATTTTTATAGTCTTTGGTATGACTCGGACAGGATTTGAACTCACGATCTACCAATCACAGGGAGTACACTCTAACCACAAGGCCACTGAGCCACTGTGACTGTCAATAATGTCCCACTTACACATTTGATTTCATCTTTCACATCTGATGCAACTTTGACTGTCAATAATGTCCCACTTACACATCTGATGTCAGCAGTCTCACCACCCATCCATCCATCCATTTTTCTACCGCTTGGGGTCGCTGGCGCCTATCTCAGCTGCATTCGGGCAGTAGGCGGGGTACACCCTGGACAAGTCGCCACCTCATCGCCACCCAGGAAAGGGTAATATCTGATCCGCTAAAGCAGGGGTCACCAACCTTTTTGAAACCAAGAGCTACTTCTTGGGTACTGACTAATGCGAAGGGCTACCAGTTTGATACACACTTAAATAAATTGCCAAAAAGAGCCAATTCGCTCAATTTACCTTTAATTAATAAATCTACATATATAAAAAAAAATGGGTCTTGCTGTCTGACATTCCATTGTACATTTTTTTTTACCTTTTACGGAAGGTTTTTTTTTGTAGAGAATAAATTATGAAAAAAAACACTTAATTGAACGGTTTAAAAGAGGAGAAAACACAAACAAAATTAAAATTAAATTTTGAAACACAGTTTATCTTCAATTTCGACTCTTTAAAATTCGAAATTCAACCGAAAAAAATGAAGAGAAAAACTAGCTAATTCGAATCTTTTTGGAAAAAAATTTAAAAAAAAATTTATGGAACTTCATTAGTCATTTTCCCTGATTAAGATTAATTTTAAAATTTTGATGACATGTTTTAAATAGGTTAAAATCCAATTTGCACTTTATTAAAATGTATAACAAATTGGACCAAGCTATATTTCTAAAAAAACCAAATCATTATTTCTTCTAGATTTTCCAGAACAAAAATTTAAAATAAAATTCTAAATACTTTGAAATAAGATCCAAATTTGATTCTACAGATTTTCTAGATTTGCCAGAATCATTTTTTTGAATTTTAATCACAAATTTGAATACATATTTCACAAATATTCTTCGTCGAAAAAACAAAAGCTAAAATGAAGAATTAAATTAAAATGTATCAATTATTCTTTACAATAAAAAATAAATACTTGAACATTGATTTAAATTGTCAGGAAAGAAGAGGAAGGAATTTAAAAGGTAAAAAGGTATATGTGTTTAAAAATCCTAAAATCATTTTTAAGGTTGTATTTTTTTCTCTAAAATTGTCTGAAAGTTATAAAAAAAAAAAAAAAAAAAGAATTTATTCAAACAAGTGAAGACCAAGTCTTTAAAATATTTTCTTGGATTTTCAAATTCTATTTGAGTTTTCTCTCTCTTAGAATTAAAAATGTCAAGCAAAGCGAGACCAGCTTGCTAGTAAATAAATACAATTTACAAAATAGAGGCAGCTCACTGGTAAGTGCTGCTATTTGAGCTATTTTTAGAACAGGCCAGCGGGCGACTCATCTGGTCCTTACGGGCGACCTGGTGCCCGCGGGCACTGCGTTGGTGACCCCTGCACTAAAGACTGTAGGACGACATAAAACTAATGCAGTAATTCCAAATACTGTAACATCTAGAAGATTTTACATTCTTATGGTTGACTCTATTGATGTAAAAACAATGGCAGGTGCATGATACTGGTTGGTTAAGTTTTGTGTTGTATGTTTCGGTATTTGTGTGAGTCAAATTTCATGTGACTCTCCTGCCAACATGGCCACCAAACACAAGTAGTCATGTGACTCTCTTTCCAACATGGCCACCAAACACAAGTAGTCATGTGGAATATACCTGGAATATGAAAATATTACAAGTCTTTGTTTTAAAGACTTTGAAGAACAAGAACCCGTGGGGTCATTTTGATGCATCTAAGGGGTAAGTGAAGGAGATTTTTTACTCTATTTCTTATAAAGAGGTACTGTGTCCGCACTACAATCAACAATATTGTACAATATACAGTCCTGCAGGGTGAAATGATAAACTATTCTGGCTTTCATAGCTGACAGACCTGTTGTAGTAGGAATCTACAAACCTCGTTTCCATATGAGTTGGGAAATTGTGTTAGATGTAAATATAAACCGAATACAACGATTGGCAAATCCTTTTCAACCCATATTCAGTTGAATGCACTACAAAGACAAGATATTTGATGTTCAAACTCATAAACTAGATTTTTTTTTTTGCAAATAATGATTAACTTAGAATTTCATGGTTGCAACACGTGCCAAAGTAGTTGGGAAAGGGCATGTTCACCACTGTGTTACATCACCTTTTCTTTTAACAACACTCAATAAACGTTTGGGAACTGAGGAAACTAATTGTCGAAACTTTGAAAGTGGAATCCTTTCCCATTCTTGTTTTATGTAGAGCTTCAGTCGTATTTTAAGCTTTAATAATGCGCCACACATTTTCGATGGGAGACAGGTCTGGACTGCAGGCGGGCCAGGAAAGTACCCGCATTCTTTTTTTACAAAGCCACGCTATTGTAACACGTGCTGATTGGGGCTTGGCGTTGTCTTGCTGAAATAAGCAGGGGCGTCCATGAAAAAGACAGCGCTTAGATGGCAGCATATGTGGTTCCAAAACCTGTATGTACCTTTCAGCATTAATGGTGCCTTCACAGATGTGTAAGTTACCCATGCCTTGGACACTAATGCACCCCCATACCATCACAGATGCTGGCTTTGGATTCTTGCGTCGATAACAGTCTGGATGGTTCGCTTCCCCTTTGGTCCAAATGACATGATGTCGAACATTTCCAAAAACAATTTGAAATAGGGACGGCATGGCACAGTGGAAGAGTGGCCGTACGCAACCCGAGGGTCACTGGTTCAAATCCCACCTGGAACCAACCTCGTCACGTCCGTTGTCCTGAGCAAGACACTTCACCCTTGCTCCTGATGGGTGCTGGTTGGCGCCTTGCATGGCAGCTCCCTCCATCAGTGTGCGAATGTGTGTGTGAATGGGTAAATGTGGAAGTAGTGTCAAAGCGCTTTGAGTACCTTGAAGGTAGAAAAGCGCTATACAAGTACAACCCATTTATCATTTTAAATGTGCACTCGTCAGACCACAGAACACTTTTCCACTTTGCATCAGTCCATCTTAGATGATTTCAGGCACAGAGAAGCCGGCGCCGTTTCCGGGTGTTGTTGATAAATGGCTTTTGCTTTGCATAGTAGAGCTTTAACTTGCACTTACAGATGTAGCGACCAACTGTATTTAGTGACAGTGGTTTTCTGAAGTGTTCCTCAGCCCATGTGGTGATATCCTTTAGAGATTGATGTCGTTTTTTTAATCAGTGCCGTCTGAGGGATCAAAGGTCACGGTCATTCAATGTTGTTTTCTGGCCATGCCGCTTACGTGGAGTGATTTCTCCAGATTCTCTGAACCTTTTGATGATATTATGGACCGTAGATGTTGAAATCCCAAAATTTCTTGCAATTGCACTTTGAGAAACGTTGTTCTTAAACTGTTTGACTATTTGCTCACGCAGTTGTGGACAAAGGGGTGTACCTCGCCCCATCCTTTCTTGTGAAAGACTGAGCATTTTTTGGGAAGCTGTTTTTATACCCAATCATGGCACCCACCTGTTCCCAATTAGCCTGCACACCTGTGGGATGTTCCAAATAAGTGTTTGATGAGCATTCCTCAACTTTATCAGTATTTATCGCCACCTTTCCCAACTTCTTTGTCACGTGTTGCTGGCATCAAATTCTAAAATTAATAATTATTTGCAACAACAACAAAATGTTTATCAGTTTGAACATCAAATATGTTGTCTTTGTGGCATATTCAACTGAATATGGGTTGAAAATGATTTGCAAATCATTGTATTCCATTTATATTTACATCCAACACAATTTCCCAACTCATATGGAAACGGAGTTCGTACAATATTATTATATTTGGAGTTGCTTTGGCATCAAAAGAACGATCCACAGCCACCAAAGTCTGTTCCTTAACTCTTCAATTTCGACTCGTCAAGCTCAATCAATACTGAGTTGTCGACCACAATAAAAAGCCATCGCCATTGGAGCCTTCATCGTACGAATCACCATGGCAACGGCAGACTGAGAAATGACGACCTTCTTTACCCTCCTGCAAATGAATCTTTTCATGCGTGATTAGGGTGACTATGAACAAATTTTTAGGAAGAAAATAAGTACGTACTTAAAAATAATAGAATACAATTGGCATGAGGGACAATTGCATACATTTTGAATACAGTAGCTTATAGACTTATTTTTCATCTAGTGCTGTTGACTTATTGATACTTTTAATCAGGGTTAATCCCCGGATATTATCCACTTGCAAAATAACTTTTCTAAAATGAGCTAAATATTCAGGCAATATTGCATATTTATTGTCGGAATATGATTTTTTTAATGTACCATAATTTTCAGGCACTAAGGCGCACTTAAAATCCTTACATTACATCATTACATTTTCTCTCTCTCTCTCTCTATATATATATATATATATATGTATATCCATCCATCCATTTCCTACCGCTTATTCCCTTTTGGGGTGGCGGGGGGCGCTGGTGCCTATCTCAGCGTGTACACCCTGGACAAGTCGCTTCCACATCGCAGGGCCAACACAGATAGACTGACAACGTTAAACATTTGAAGTTATATTTATTATTTATTATATATTGTCCCTGACTAAATTAGAGCCCCAAGCAGAATTTATTTGAAGGCCCACTTGTGTCAAAAATATTTATTTTTGTACATTTAAAAATTTATGTGAAACGATTTAGATCAGGGGTCCCCCAAATTACCGCCCCATAGCGTCCAAAATCCGGCACGCGGGAAGTCCCAAGTTTTAAAAAAATGATACAAATATTTTTTTTAGGATTAATATTTTTTTCCAATCTGTCCTTTCTTTTTCATTTTGTACCGCTTGTTACTCTCGGTGTCTCCTAGCATATTGTCTAAAGATGCATTTACCCATTGCACTTGGAATGCATACATATATATATATATATATATATATATATATATATACATATACATACATATATATATATTTTTTTTTTGTATACACACATATATATATATATATATATTTATATATATATATATATATTTTTTTTTTGTATACACACATATATATATATATATATATATATATACATTAGGCCAGGAAAAAAACACAAGAGGCTATATCATCCCTACAAGCCTGTTTTGCAGGTTTCCCTGCTCGTCAGGGGATTTAACAGGCTTGTAGGGATGATATAGCCTCTTGTGTTTTTTCCTTATCTAACGTATATTCTGCTCTACCCCGGTATTGAGCACTGTATAACGGATAAAACCACAGAAACCTTGACTATATATGCATATATATATATATATATATATATATATATATAGTGTCTATATATATATATTCATGCATATACATTTACACACATATATATGTATAGATATATGTGAATATACATATATATATAACACACAGCCCGGCCCCCTGACCACATTTTTGTAACCCAATGCGGCCCCCGAGTCAAAATTTTGGGGACCCCTGCACTAAAGCATTAAAAAAAAACTAAAACAATTTTGAAACAACAAGATTTCACGGTAAAAAAAAAAAAACAGCAGCTCTTTTGCATGAATTTTACCGCTAAAAACAGTGGTCTTGTTTCTCCATTCCATTCCATTTATTCAATGTTTCTATATGCTGTAAATAAAAATAAAACACTGCTTTTACTGTAAAATTCTGGTGACTGAGCTGCCAATTTTTAAAGTAAAATGTTTTCTTTTTTTTTCTTTTTGTAGCATATGTCAAAAAAATATATTGTTAATCTACTATATATTTATACATGTATATTCAAAAAATAATTATTGTTAAATACGGCCCTCTGAGGCAAACCGTAACTGAGATGTGGCCCTCAATGAAAACCAGTTATATTCACAATAATCATACAGTTCATGTTGGATCCCACACGTCTTGCAGGATTATTTGCTGACTCCAATGTGGGAAGAAACGTCACGCGAATACTTAGTAAAAATGGCAGAAAATAGTGAAAAGGTGTCAAGCGTGATCTGGCCTTACATGCAGTACTTAAAAATAGGGTAAACATTTTGGCACGGAGAGTGTGACATTTTCCAAAATGTACGGGGAGTTAAAGGTATGTAGGTCAGGTTGGAAAGAGCACATGTGATCTATAGAAACGTGCGGGAGAGTATTTATTTTTATTTTTTTTATTTGACTATTCAGTAATCACCTGGCTTAGTTAATAAAGCTTTTGGACGTTCAACTTTAGATCGATTACTAAAATAGTGTTTGTCGTCAAGCATTAATTTATTGTGGAAAAAAAAATCACAATTTATAAACAATAGATTGTGACCATTTGGATGTTTTTTTCAAACTGTTAGCAAAGTGTTTATTTTGGCAGAATAAGGTCAAACTTGCGGACTGATGACATTCAAATTGTTGCCCGTCAATTGGCTGTCGTCAATAAATGTGTCTAGAAAAAAAAATGTACGCAAAATTTACACCGAAGTATGTCCTGTGCACTCAAAGAAGTGTGTAAAATGTAGATTTAAATCATCACAGGTCAAATTTAAAGGGAGAATAAATGTTAGCTCTGAGTTATGTTTACGGATGGTTTAGTACAGTGGTTCTCAAACTTTTTTTCCCCCCCAAAGATTAGATAAAAGCTTGGCTCTGCAAGTACCACCGTAATGGCCTACATTAGAATACAGTAGCGTAGTAGGCCTAAGTATTCACTAAAGGCCTACTGAAACCCACTACTACCGACCAGGCAGTCTGATAGTTTATATATCAATGATGAAATATTAACATTGCAACACATGCCAATACGGCCGGGTTAGTTTACTAAATTGCAATTTTAAATTTCGCGAAATTCCACAGTATTTTGGACGTCTGTGTTGCTGAATCTTTTGCAGTTTGGACAATGGAGACGTTGGGAACGTTGGCAAGTATGAGTCGTCAAGCTCCGTTCATATTAAACTCGCGTGCCGCACCTACATTAAATTGTCATATCAAAGTGCGGGCCGCATGTTTGAGACCCCTGGTATACACAAATGATTGAAAATGAGTCATTTAAAAAATATCGACAAATAAATGTACTTTTGGTCAACGTACTTTCCCTTTTTTTTTTTTTTTCAATTTTCAGCAAAGCACAAGTAGATAGTTAATTGGGCATAATCGTCAAAGAGGTTATATTTGAACCACGAGCCATAGTGACAATGTGATTAAAACATGAGCTTATGCTGAGGCTTTTATTTTGACACTTAATTATACATACGTTGGAATCAGCAAACTGATGTATGATTGGTGTGTTATATATTTCATGCTGCATAAATAAACATCCTATAATGACTTAAAGCAAAACATATGAACCAGTTTAAATTGTTTGTTTAACAGTATTACGGCAGTGTTTGTGATCCCAGAGTGCAGAGCGGGGGAAACCATGTGCAGGTACAAAGAGTCTTAAATTGAAGAATAGTGTAAAGACTGCCGGAAATGTCCCTTCGTGGATGCATGGACATGAATACAGCAAGAGGTAAGAAATAACGAATTTATTCTTAATAACGAAAAGGAGCTCTGAACAGAAACACTGGAGCTAATAAAAAGGCAAACCAAAAAACGCTAGTAGGAAAACTAGGAGGTACAAATAGACAAACTAAAATGGCACGTAGGCACAAAAGGAAAAAAACAAATCATCAGTGTGTGGACTGGAAAAAACACTCAAGGGCTTAGCGTGAGAAGCTAGCGGGAATATAAATCAATCAATCAATCAATGTTTATTTATATAGCCCTAAATCACTAGTGTCTCAAAGGGCTGCACCAACCACTACGACATCCTCGGTAGGCCCACATAAGGGCAAGGAAAACTCACACCCAGTGGGACATCGGTGACAATGATGACTATGAGAACCTTGGAGAGGAGGAAAGCAATGGATGTCGAGCGGGTCTAACATGATACTGTGAAAGTTCAATCCACAATGGATACAACACAGTCGCGAGAGTCCAGTCCAAAGCGGATCCAACACAGCAGCGAGAGTCCCGTTCACAGCGGAGCCAGCAGGAAACCATCCCAAGCGGAGGCGGATCAGCAGCACAGAGATGTCCCCAGCCGATACACAGGCGAGCAGTACATGGCCACCGGATCGGACCGGACCCCTTCCACAAGGGAGAGTGGGACATAGAAGAAAAAGAAAAGAAACGGCAGATCAACTGGTCTAAAAAGGGAGTCTATTTAAAGGCTAGAGTATACAAATGAGTTTAAATAATTGCGTGAAAGCAAATGATCAAACGTACAGTTGCGTGAGAGCAAACTATGAACCCAGAAAGAATAAACAAAGAAGCCTGGCTTATATAGAAGGGTGATAATTAGTATCAGGTGTGCGGGGACCGAGACTAGCAGGTGGGCTGATGAGTACCACGGTGACGGACTAAACAGGAAGTAAGTGGGTCAGAAGGAGAACAAAAAAAAGATGGAAAAATAAACAATGTGAAGATCCGAGTAACGGATCGCAACAAATAGACTGACTTCAATGACAGCGAAAGCAATTCATGTCCTTAAGCATGGCTGTGGAGGGGGTGTGGCCTGCGAGCCTGCCGCGGAACGGCGTGTGCCAGGACCGGCCTCGAAGACAGCGACAGGTGAGTGGATGGCCCAGGTGGGCCTTGTTATCTAATCACCTGTCGCCTTTATTAGCAGCAGCCAGCATGAGACATGGGGTTTGAAGTTGGAGTGAGAGACAGAAGCAGAAAAACATTTTTCTGGAAATCTGGGCTCTCGTGGCAGCGTGTGCTGGTCCGAGGAACCCACTAGAGGGCAACCTCTACGAATGGCATAATCTAAGTAAACAACACAAAACATTTTGCATGTAGCAAGCAACGATCCAGCGCCTAATGAACGCTGTGATTGGTATATAAAGCTCTCTGACTAGAGCGTCCTGAACACCAACAAGTGTGCTCACTCAGCAACAAGTGGCAACCAAAAGGAGGAAAGAAATAACAACTAAACATAGAAAAAGAAGGAATGTCCTGCAGTAAATATAAAAATGGGACCCATTATCTCCCTGATTGACACTCAGCATCAAGGAGTTGGAATTGGGGGTTAAATCACTAAAAAAGTATTCCCGGGCGTGGTCACTGCCGCTGCTCACTGCTCCCCTCACCTCCCAGGGGGTGGAACAAGGGGATGGGTCAAATTCAGGGAATAATTTCACCACACCTGGTGTGTGTGTGACAATTGTCCATACTTTAAGTTTAATTTTACCAGGTCATGATAGTTTGTATGTTATACATTATTGCTGTGAATACAATTATGATGATAATCATTTTAAAAAGGAATTCACTGACCAAGATACTTTTGTTTTATTGATACAAACTTTAATCATGACAAAAGTAATAACATTCTCACATGTATATACTTCACTTAAAATGTAGTCATTGTTCACAAAAATGCATTATTCACAAATAAGGCCGATAATAAATCAGACCAGAGTGCTACATGGCAAACGTTTCTCAATGAAGCCATTAACAAAATACTAAAAAACAAATGATATTTAACAGCAAAGGACAACCTCAAAACTACAAAATAAAATTTAAAAAAAGTTTAACTTTTAAATGAAATATGCACTTAATATCGCTATTTTCACTATTAAGAATATAATAAGTCACAAAGAAAACCAATACAAAACAAGGCATCAAGAATGTCAAATTACAAAGATTTATTCAAACAGCTGGGAGTTATTTTACAGCTTGTATTAAAAGCCACATGCACAAACGAGTTCTTACATACACTTCATTGTCACAAAAATAAACTACTGCCACACCGCAAACTGCTCCAAAAATACATATTTTTTTAAAGTTTTTGCACTATAAAGCAGTTGGTCCCCAATCTTTTTGTATCCGCGGACCGGTCAACGCTTAATAATTTTTCCCGCGGCCGCGGGTGGTGTCCTTCTTTGTCATAAAAAAGGGACGTTTTTGTCATGAAAAAAGGGAGGTTTTTGTGGTTTTTGCACGAATTGTAAGTGTATATTTTGTTTTTTATGTTGATTTAATAAAAGAAAAAAGAAAAACATTTTATTATTATTTTTTTTATATAAAAAATTCTTCTGCGGCCCGGTGGTTGGGGACCACTGCTATAAAGCATTGCAATAACTCCGTCAAGAGCCGCATACATTTTTCACTTTTATTTTTACCATCTGCAATACCTGTCAGTATCCCACTTGACCCCCGAGCAAACATAAATGAGTTACAAAAAATGACAATACATTTTTTCAATCTGGTTTTTGTATCAGATTGGTAGCAAAAAGTGACGTTCTTTTTTTTTTTTTTTTAATGTGTCAAACTTTTATTTTTATTATTTTAATTTGTAATTTATTTTTTTTATTTTCGACTCCTTCTACCGTATTGCTTTTTCACTATCTTGTTTAGCTCATTCATTGTTTAAGTTCTTTGTTTTTTTTATTGTGTTTGTTAAGAGGCCTACTGAAACCCACTACTACCAACCACGCAGTCTGATAGTTTATATATCAATGATGAAATATTAACATTGTAACACATGCCAATACGGCCTTTTCAGTTTACTAAATTGCAATTGTACATTTCGCGCCGAAATATCCGGCTGAAACGTCTCGGTATGATGTTCCCAGCTATTAGCTTGTCTGTTTTCATCGCGAAATTCCACATCATTCTAGACATCTGTGTTGCTGAATCTTTTGCAATTTGTTCAATGAACAATGGAGACATCAAAGAAGAAAGCTGTAGGTGGGAAGCGGTGCATTGCGGCCGGCTTTAGCAACACAAACACAGGCGGTGTTTCATTGTTTACATTCCGGAAAGATGACAGTCAAGCTTTACTATGGAACAGAGCGGTCAAGCGAACACGGTTGGACTGGACCACACACACAAAATACAGTGTATTATGCAGCGATCATATCGAAAGATCGTGTTTCGAAGAGGGTCCCTTGCGAAGGGCAGAGATGGGCATCGCCACCACCTGAAGAAAGTTACGGGGCCTACCTTCAGGTTGTACAGGTACGACCATATAATCTCACTAAAACACTAGTAACACAATAAGCAGATAATGGATTTTTCCAGAATTATCCTAGTAAAATAGTCTAATAACATCTGAATTGCTCCCACTGCCCTCTAGTCTTTTTCTTTTTTTCTAACCCTTCACTCTCATTTTCCTCATCCAGAAATCTTTCATCCTCGCTCAAGTTAACCAGGCAGACCCGTCAAGTCAGGTAAAATTTCCATCTAATATACCGTAAATATGGTCTGATTACAAGAAAATATAGTGTAGATGACTAGAAGAGGGAATGGCACTTCTACCTCCGGTTGAAAGTTCAGTCTAAACAGAAGGGCAGCGTAGGAATAAAGTAGCGGCTCATAGTCGAGAATTTCCGCTACGTAACATCTTGCCTCGGTCTTTCTCGGTCCGTGTTTGTACTCGATTCCCAGTTTCTTCGAAAAGAGACAGACCTCACATATGTGAAGGTTCAGTAAGTGTGAATTGTTTTAGTTATATTGTAAAACTTACAAGCATTGCTTGGAGTTATAAGTGAAGAACCCGAACCAGTAGAAACGATGAAGCTATAGTGTGGATGACTAGAAGAAGGAATGGCACTTCTACTTCCGGTTGAAAGTTCAGTCTAACCAGAAAGGTAGTTTAGCATTTGCAATAGAAAACTTGTTTTAAATGAAATAACACTCCTGTCTTTGATCGTTTAAATGTTTTAAACTATTTGCATTGTGGTCTTTCGGTCAAGAACAATCCATAAATCGGCCACGCCGTTTTGTAGGCGGCAGTGTACAAAGCGTAGGAATGAAGTAGCAGCTTATAGTCCGAAATTTCCGGTACGCAACCATCTTGCCTCGGGCTTTCTCGGTCCGTGTTTGTACTCGATTCCCAGTTTCTTCGAAAAGAGACAGACCTCACATATGTGAAGGTTCAGTAAGTGTGAATTGTTTTAGTTATATTGTAAAACTTACAAGCATTGCTTGGAGTTATAAGTGAAGAACCCGAACCAGTAGAAACGATGAAGCTATAGTGTGGATGACTAAAAAAAGGAATGGCACTTCTACTTCCGGTTGAAAGTTCAGTCTAACCAGAAAGGTAGTTTAGCATCTGCAATAGAAAACTCGTTTTAAATGAAATAACACTCCTGTCTTTGATCGTTTACATTTTTTAAACTATTTGTATTGTGGTCTTTCGGTGCAGAACAATCCATAAATCTGCCACGCCGTTTTGTAGGCGGCAGTGTACAAAGCGTAGGAATAAAGTAGCAGCTTATAGTCCGGAATTCTGTGTATGTAACATATTGCCTCAGACTTTCTCGGTCCATGTTTGTACTCGATTCCCAGTTTCTTCGAAAAGAGACAGACATCACACATGTGACGGTTAAGTAAGTATGAATTGTTTTAGTTATATTGTAAAACTCACAAACATTGCTTGGAGTTATAAGTCAAGAATCCGTACCAGTAGAAACTATGAAGCTTCTTTGATTTTTTTAAAACTATTTGAATTTTGGCCTTTCAGTGGAGAAAAATCCGTAAATCAGCCGTGCCATTTTTGTAAGCCACGGTGTGTGACGCGTAGGAATAAAGTTGCGGCTTATAGTGTGGAATTTCCGGTACGTAACCATCTTGCCTCGGGCTTTCTCGGTCCGTGTTTGTACTCGATTCCCAGTTCCTTCGAAAAGAGACAGAAATCACATATGTGATGGTTCAGTAAGTATGAATTGTTTTAGTTATATTTTAAAACTTACAAGCATTGCTTGGAGTTATAAGTGAAGAACCCGAACCAGTAGAAACGATGAAGCTATAGTGTGGATGACTAAAAGAGGGAATGGCACTTCTACTTCCGGTTGAAAGTTCAGTCTAACCAGAAAGGTAGTTTAGCATCTGCAATAGATCAAATGAAATAACACTCCTGTCTTTGATCGTTTAAATGTTTTAAACTATTTGCATTGTGGTCTTTCGGTCAAGAACAATCCATAAATCGGCCACGCCGTTTTGTAAGCCGCGGTGTACAAAGCGTAGGAATAAAGTAGCAGCTTATAGTCCGAAATTTCCGGTACGCAACCATCTCGCCTCGGGCTTTCTCGGTCCGTGTTTGTACTCGATTCCCAGTTTCTTCGAAAAGAGACAGACATCACACGTGTGATGGTTTAGTAAGTATGAATTGTTTTAGTTATATTGTAAAACTTACAAGCATTGCTTGGAGTTATAAGTGAAGAACCCGAACCAGTAGAAACTATGAAGCTATAGTGTGGATGACTAAAAGAAGGAATGGCACTTCTACTTCCGGTTGAAAGTTCAGTTTAACCAGAAAGGTAGTTTAGCATCTGCAATAGAAAACTTGTTTTAAATGAAATAACACTCCTGTCTTTGATCGTTTACATTTTTTAAACTATTTGTATTGTGGTCTTTCGGTCAAGAACAATCCATAAATCGGCCACGCCGTTTTGTAGGCGGCAGTGTACAAAGCGTAGGAATAAAGTAGCAGCTTATAGTCCGAAATTTCCGGTACGCAACCATCTCGCCTCGGGCTTTCTCGGTCCGTGTTTGTACTCAATATCCAGTTTCGGGCTTTCTCGGTCCGTGTTTATACTCGATTCCCAGTTTCTTCGAAAAGAGACAGACCTCACATATGTGATGGTTCAGTAAGTATGAATTGTTTTAGTTATATTTTAAAACTTACAAGCATTGCTTGGAGTTATAAGTGAAGAACCCGAACCAGTAGAAACGATGAAGCTATAGTGTGGATGACTAAAAGAGGGAATGGCACTTCTACTTCCGGTTGAAAGTTCAGTCTAACCAGAAAGGTAGTTTAGCATCTGCAATAGATCAAATGAAATAACACTCCTGTCTTTGATCGTTTAAATGTTTTAAACTATTTGCATTGTGGTCTTTCGGTCAAGAACAATCCATAAATCGGCCACGCCGTTTTGTAAGCCGCGGTGTACAAAGCGTAGGAATAAAGTAGCAGCTTATAGTCCGAAATTTCCGGTACGCAACCATCTCGCCTCGGGCTTTCTCGGTCCGTGTTTGTACTCGATTCCCAGTTTCTTCGAAAAGAGACAGACATCACACGTGTGATGGTTTAGTAAGTATGAATTGTTTTAGTTATATTGGAAAACTTAAACATTTCTTGGAGTTTTAAGTGAAGAATACGAACCAATAGAAACGATGAAGCTATAGTGTGGATGACTAAAAGAAGGAATGGCACTTCTACTTCCGGTTGAAAGTTCAGTCTAACCAGAAAGGTAGTTTAGCATCTGCAATAGAAAACTCGTTTCAAATGAAATAACACTCCTGTCTTTGATCGTTTACATTTTTTAAACTATTTGTATTGTGGTCTTTCGGTCAAGAACAATCCATAAATCGGCCACGCCGTTTTGTAGGCGGCAGTGTACAAAGCGTAGGAATAAAGTTGTAGCTTATAATCCAAAATTTCCGGTATGCAACCATCTCGCCTCGGGCTTTCTCGGTCCGTGTTCGTACTCAATTTCCAGTTTCTTAGAAGAGAGACAGACATCACAAATGGGACGTTTTAGTGAATATGAATTGTTTTAGTTATATTGTAAAACTTACAAACATTGCTTGGAGATATGAATAAAGAATCCGTACCAGTAGAAACGATGAAGCTTGTTTAATTTTTTTTTTAACTATTTGAATTGTGGCCTTTCAGTGGAGAAAAGTCCATAAATCAGCTGCGCCATTTTTGTAAGCCGCGGTCTGCAAAGTGTAGGAATAAAGTAGCGGCTTATAGTCCGGAATTTCCGGTGCATAACCATCTTGCCTCGGGCTTTCTCGGCTCGTGTCTGTACTCGATTCCCAGTTTCTCGGAAAAGAGAACTTGAGATACGCACGCTCCGGTGCAAGTTGCAGGCAAACAAATTCTTGTTCAACTTTCCATGTCACTCAAATGACACGGCGTTAAAACTTGCACACGATTCCTCTTTCATCCGAGAGCTTTCTGTTCCTTGAGAAGATCGTAAATGTCGTCGGCGCTGCTTAGTCTTTCGAAGAAGGGGATGAGGTCAAGGAGCTCGCTATCTGACGTGTCATCAAACCAGGAGCCCACCGGAACCTGTAGGATTCAGCAACACGGTGGAAGCAAACGTTGAGAAAAACTTTATGGCAGAGAAGGAATTCGGGGAGAGCGTACCGCGTTGTCCGGGTGGAAGACGTAGGAGGCCGGGGAATTGTCGATGATGATGACTTTGTTGAGGTCTCTCCCTAAGTGACTCAGGTCTTTGACATAGTTCCCTTTGTGAAAGACGCAGGCCTCCCTGAAGAGACGGCTCCGGAAAGCGCCGCATCTATCCAGGATGTCCGACACGGGGTCCGCGTACTGTTGCCACAGAAAGAAACTTACCGGTTATTTCAGGGGGTTGGCAACCCTACTGGTCACACTTATCATTACACCACATACCAACTAAAATAGCTTCGAGGTCGGTAAGCAAAACCAGAAATGTTCCGTACATTAGGCGCCTTTATCATGAATTGATTAACCCCGACTTAAACAAATTGAAAAATGTATTCGGGTGTTACCATTTATTGGTCTATTGCGGGGGTCGGGAACCTTTTTGGCTGAGAGAGCCATGAAAGCCAAATATTATAAAATGTATGTCCGAGAGAGCCATATAATAATTTTTAACACTGAATACAAATAAATGTGTGCATTTTTAAGTAAGACCAACATTTTAAGAATATAATAGGTATCTTCTTCTTTTAATAACATTGTCATTCTGAAGCTAATTAATAAAATAGTTCTTACCATTAATGCGATTTCTTGAAAACGGAGGGATGGATTAAAATGCATGATAATGTTTTATATTTTGAACGTTATTTTTAACACTGTGATTACCAGCGGAATTATTCATTACTTATCGCTGTGAGAGTTTATGTAAATTCACCTAATTGGGTTGATAATATTTTTTGCAAACCCATAACTATAATTCAAAAATGTGCTGTTATTGAGTGTCTGTGCTGTGTAGTGCTCGGCAGAGTAAATGTGTAATACTCTTCCATGTCAGTAGGTGGCTAATTGCTTTTGTAGATGTCGGGAACATGGTATGTCGTGATTACAAAATGCGGGAGGCTGCATGTAGGTAAAAAGGTATCCAACACTTAAACTAAAAATAAACAAAAAGGCGAGTGCCGCTAAGAAAAGGCATTGAAGCAAAACAAAACTAAAACCGAACTGGCTGCAAAGTAAACAAAAACAGAATGCTGGACGACAGCAAAGACTTACAGTGTGCGGAGCAGACGGCGTCCACAAAGTACATCCGTACATGGCATGACAATCAACAATGTCCACACAAAGAAGAAGTGCGTCCGCACAACTTAAATAGTCTTGATTGTAAAAACAAAGCACGCGCGATGAATAGCATTCAAGGAGGACATGAAACTGCGACAGGAAAATACCAACAAAAGAAGAAAAGCCACCAAAATAGGAGCGCAACTCACACAAGAAAACACCGAAAAAACTCAAAATAAGTTACGGCTTGACAGTACACCTACATAGAGACAAGAGCTATTGCGAGAACAATTTTTTTTAATGTTTTCTGCTGGTGGTGCGCCTCAGAATTTTTTTAATGAAAAAAAAGTGTTTTGGCTCAAAAAAGGTTGAAAAACACTGACTTATCGTGTTAAGCAATGCCAGCTAGGATTTATCTGAGAGCCAGATGCAGTCATCAAAAGAGCCACATCTGGCTCTAGAGCCATAGGTTCCCTACCCCTGCTCTATTGTATGGAATATGTACTGTAATAAAAGTTTCAATCAATTAATCAATCAATCAATCAATCAAAGACTCGGGTATTAAAGTGCACTGTTGAGTTTTGAGGGGGAAAACATTTTATGTGAGCATTATAGTTATGTTGTTTTCTTAAACTTCTGAGTTTCATTTGCGAGTATTGTATTCTAGGCTTTGCACGCAGTAGCAATTCCAAGACATTAGATGGCAGTGGTGCAAAAGCTAGAGTGTGTTGCCATTGCTTGGAAGTAGCCACTCTGCAAAAACTGAATTCAAATAAAATGAAATATTCCAAATAAGAGTGATATTTGCTTATTTTTGGTCTGATGGGAAGATTCTTTTTACAAAGCAGATTTTATGTTGGAGTGTTTTACTTGTTTTAAGGGCTTTGGCCTATATTGAGTAAAACATGCTTGAAACTAGAATATCAACTGTTGCAAAGCTGTGTCATTAACACTCACAAGTATAAAACTACTTTTTAAAGTAATAATTTCTTACTTCAAGCATGGAAAATAAAACAATGATGTCAAGATAATGGCACTAGCATTTACTTAATTCAAGAATATTTTTCAACATAAAGCGAAATGGTCACTTTTTTTCTATCAAGAAAAGTGCACTTGTTATTAGTGAGAATATACTTATTTTAAGGTATTTTTGGGTTCATTGAGGTTA
This sequence comes from Nerophis ophidion, assembly GCF_033978795.1. Lineage (NCBI taxonomy): Eukaryota > Metazoa > Chordata > Actinopteri > Syngnathiformes > Syngnathidae > Nerophis > Nerophis ophidion. Next base: position 13,291,909 of record NC_084623.1, read on the forward strand.
GCTAATTTTACTTGTTTTGGAAAGTCTTGACAAGCCAAATGTTCTTGTTCTATTTGTCATGATCCACGACTTGGATCATGCCATGTTCTGTTTTTGTTCTGTTCGTACATCACATTCTGTTATTTGATGTCCTTAGTTCCTGGTGGCACTTCCCGTTTTGTTCCGTTGTCATAATTGCCCAATTAGTGTCACTTGCTTTCTGTTTCTTACGCGCACCTGATTTGTGATTATCTCCTTATTTAAGACTGCCTTTGTTTGCCATTCGTTCTCGGACTCTTATTTGCTTCCACGCAACAGATGACGTCGCTCTTCCCGCATTGTGGTAATCTACTTTTGAGACTGTTTATGTCCCTAGTTTACATGCCTTCTGTTTGTTTTGTCTAAGTGCCTTTGTGCAAGTGCCTTTGTTCTTAGTTTCTTTTATAGTGTTCTTTAGTGTACAAATAAGTTATCATTCCTACCTTCACGCTGCGTTCCATCTCCGCTGCACCCACGAGAGAACAAAACATCACCACGATGCCACCCAAGCGTCACACTACTGGCAGATAATTTTGCTTAGTTCAAATAAAATACTACAAATTTTTGTATTTCTTTTTCTTGTTTTTGAACACTGACTTTTTGCAGTGCATGAAGCTGGAGGTGCCAGTCTTGTTTTTTGTTGCGCTCTAAAAAGTGTTTGTTCTATAAGTATTGTCCTTAGCGCACACCATCTTAGTTGTATTTTTCATTACCAAATTTACAGGTGTTGAAATCGCTAATATCTTATCGATAGCATGAAAATGAGCATTGAGTTAGCGTGTTTGGAAAAGTGGAGCCGAATTCAGTATCGACACATTTTATTTTACATTTTTATAAGCCAACTACAAGCTCCAATCGATGAAGATTCCATTATTATGTAGTGTCTTTTTGTAAAGTATTTTATTTGGATATTTTTGCTATTAAATGAAAATAACTTTAGTAAGTTCTGCCCCTGTTTTGCTTCCCTCACGTAGTTAAAGGCATCAAACATATCAGTGACAGCACTTAGCGGCAGTCAATAAATATTTCTCTGACAAGTTCAATTAGTAATTATCTTTAGTATCTTTTAAAAGGCTACATGTTTTGAACAGCTCTCAGTGCTATTTGCGCCCTATAGCGTTGCCCTTGACTGTAAAATTGGACCTGGAATTATTTATGTAAGCCGTACCCTTTGTGTGCGAGGTGTTTTATGGTAAGTCAACAACCCCCCAACACGCAAAACGGACCCCCAGTAATTCTGAACATCGGATTTTACGACAGCAGCTGCCGAATTCCTCACGGTGTGGACCACGTTCTTAGCCGCGCACCTTCCAGTCAACTTTGTACAGCTCAGTTTCAGAGCCAACTAACCTTTGAGAGGCTTGCGGTGAATAAAACGCATTCGAACATCTCCCCCATCCGCTTGAGGAATTCATCAACATGGGGTCTCTTCGACACATACACCTGGGTAGAAAGACAAAAAGATGAGGAATAAGTGAAAACGTCAGTCTGTAGCATTATTGATACAGACAAACAGTACTAATTGACCATCTTGAATACTTTTTATTTAAGATATGCATTAACATTAGTGGTGTGAATCTTTGGGCACCTAACGATCCAATCCGATTCCAATCCTTGGGTGGCAACTCGATTCAAATCGATTTTCACAATGTGCCATTTTGTAAAATATTTACGATAAAACTTTTTCAAACGAGGTTACAGGTTAGAAAAGCTGTTTTGGATTGCATAGGGGTGGCCTAGACATCCATCCATTTTCTACCGCTTATTCCCTTTTGGGGTCGCGGGGGGCGCTGGCGCTTATCTCAGCTACAATCGGGCGGAAGGCGGGGTACACCCTGGACAAGTCGCTACCTCATCGCAGGGCGTGGCCTGGACAAAGTATTTTTTAAAAAGTAGTCTTGAAAAAAAAAAAATAAATAAATAAAATACATACATATATATACATATATATACCTATATATATATATACATATATATATATATATATACCTATATACATATATATACATATATATATATATATATATACATATACATATATATACATATACATATACATATACATATACATATATATATATATATATAAAGTCGAGGTAACTATGGTTCAGCCGTTATACAGTGCTCAATACCAGGGTAGAGCGGAATATACGTTAGGTCAGGAAAACTCCCCTGAACAGCAGGGAAACCTGCAAAACAGGCTTATATGGATGAAATAGCCCCTGTATTTATTTATATATAAATGTATATACATATATATATATACATATACATATACATATATATATAAGTGTATATATGCATGTATATACATATATATATACATACATATATATACACATACATATATATACATATATATGTATATATATACATATATTTACATACATATACAAATATATGTATTAATTATATATGTATACATATATATAATATATGAATATATAGTATAAAAAATACAAAAACATTGATTTTTGAACATTCTGAATCGATGTGTAAATAAGAATCCTGAGTTAGTATTAGCAGTGTCATAGATTAACAATGTTACAAAAACATTTTTGTTTAGCATAAACTGTCGCTAAATGTTGTTCGTTTGTACACTTAACGACAAACTACTGAAAAAAACTTGATATTTGTCATAAAATAAGTCAGAAAAGCACAAGTGTTCATGTGCAATAAATTGGTTTGATTTCATCCAAAACGTGGCACTTTGTTGTTGTTTTCGAAAAAACTAACTTAAAAAAACTCTTAAAATGTTGATGTAGATTGTTAAATGTAAATATAAGCATTTTATATTTTTAAGGCGTAGAGGGTGACATGATAACATATATTATTATATATTTTATCTATTTTTTACAGTTCCAAGCATCCTTCTGAGGGCAGTCGTAACTATGATGTGACCCCCGACGAAAATGATTTAGACACCCCTGCTGTATGGGGACTATTTACCGTGATGCAATATAATTCCTCAGTACAAATTAGGGAATAATATACACCACAGTGTGAGATTTATGGCCAGTGATGTCTGTGGGACTTCATGCGGCATTAGCCACTGAAATAGCTGCACGCTGTTTACAACCATCCAAAGACTCAGGCTTATTCTTTGCTAAACTGAAGCAATCATTTATTTGGACACAAGACACATATACATATATATATAAACATATGTATATATATATGCACATATATATACACACACATATATATACATATACACACATATATATATACATACACACACATATATATACATATACACACACATATATATACATATACACACACACATACATATACACACACATACATATACATATACACACATATATATATATATACACATATATATATACACACACATATATATACATACATACATATACACATATATACATACATATACATATATATATACATACACACACACATATATATACATATACATACACATATATATACACACACACACACACATATATACATATACATATATATGTATATGTTAATAAGGACCATACCTGGTGAACTTCTCCATCAATGTCAATTGGAGTGATGAAATCTGCATTGTTTACTGGCTGTTGAAGAAAAAAAACAAAAGTGTTGATTCATTTTAATGGAGATTAAAATATAGTACTGTTCATTAGATATTTAAAACAAGCAGAGGTAACAAATCAGTGGTGAATATGTTTATTTGTTAAATAACTCACCATATGATTATGTATATGTTAGACCAGGGCTGGGGAATTATTTTGACTCAGAGGTCCAAATTTAGAGAAAAAATGTGTCTCTGGCCCTGTTTATGATGTCTGATTGACCGCTAAAAACGTTATGACGGACTGCCTTTAAAGAGGGAATGGAATTTTACTTTTTTTTACTAAATGAAACACCCAGAATATCCACGAAAATAAAGAATGTGGGATTTACAATATTAACTATGAACGATAAAACACTGAATATTGACAACAAATGAACGTCGCACCCCCTCTTGATTGACATTTTTCAATCGAGCAAACGCAACAAACATGCAACAAACACGGCAAAATATGAACGTAAAGGGTAAAAAAAAACCCCACCTACAATCTGATATATCACTAAGCTTTGGAACTTTGTAAAAATCTCCTTCCGCGTCTGTCCCTGACACCCGTATTTCAGGCGGGCCGATCTGAAAACAGTCTGTGGAAACGCTCCGCTTGGTGCCTCGTCTGAACTGCTGTGACTTAGATTGCCATAGTAATTAATCAAATTACCATAGTAACTAGTATATAATCTAAAAGCGCAGATTCCAACCATTAAAATACTCTTTATATTTCAAGAATTACGGTCATTTCAAAACATCACTGCACATCATAATGGCAGCTACAGTTTCCATCTTAAAGATCGACAAATAATATTTGGGATTGCCCAGATTGAAAAAGCAGGGTTAGTTAGCTAACACTAGCACTTTGCATTTAGGAATCAATTTCTTGATTAATCTAATTCCTTAACTTCTACAGAAAGTCATGTTTTTTTTTTTTTGTTGTACCATGCATTTTATATATATATATATATATATATATATATATATATATATATATATATGTGTGTGTGTGTGTGTGTATATATATGTATGTGTGAGAAAAATAACAAGACTACATCTCAACAGAACTGTTTCATGAGGGGTTCCCTCAATCATCAGGAGATTTTAATGTAAGCATTCACATACAATGGTTTATATAGGGCACAGAGTGGGTGGGTACAGGCAGGCGTAGGGGCATGGTGATTGGCTCATGTGTTACATGTGACGGCATGTTGATATGATTTCACTGCGCTTGTTGAGGGATGACAGGTCTGGATGATATATAATAAACAGTTTCTCTTTTAAGCATAGGTTGCATCTTTTATTACCACTGTTGTAAGGTGTGCTGGATGCAAGAATTTGCCATGTTATTGAATATTCAACATTATTGTCTTTGAGGTTCCAAATGTGCTTGCTGAGTTCTGTAGAATTCCGCAAAGTCTGGTTTCTAAAGGAGGCCTTGTGATTATTCCATCTGGTTTTAAACGCTCCTTCGGTTAATCCTACGCACGTGTCGGATGTGTTAATGTCTTTGCGTGTTACCTTTGCTTGCTAAACGACTAATGTTTGTATGCATCCCCCGTTGAGAGGGCAATCAGGTTTCTTGCGACAGTTGCATTCCTTATTGGTTTCAGAGTCGTTTAGTCTGGGGGTAGGCAGTCCTTTTGCAATTGCTTTGTTGTGGTTTGAAATGATTTGCTGTATGTTATTCATACAGCTGTAGCTCAATTTAATGTTGTTCTTGTTGAATATTTTTCTTAGGGTGTTACCTTTGGGGAAGTGTTTGTCGATCAGAGTGAGGAACTTGTGGCCGATATTGGTTGAGACGTTTTTGCTGAATGGGGGGTTGTACCAGATGATGTTTCGTTTTCTGCTCTTTTTACGCTCTACCACGGTATCGAGCACTATTCTCTGGATAATCCAATCAAGACATATCCCGCTCCAAATTTACATTTGTTAAGCACTGTACGACGATCCGAAAAGGAAAAATTCAGCATCGAATACTCCACGAAGAACATTCCCATACCCGCGCAGAAGGACTACAGGCAAAGACTCATAGAAAAGACGGAACACTTCCTAAGAAGGATGCGGTGGAAAGCACCTTTTTTCCTCCACCCTGAAACAAAAAGGAAGGCAAAAGGAAACTTACGGATTCGAATCTACCAAAAACACACCCACAGTCAAGGAATTAAAGGACTTTGAGAAAGACATGTATATATATATATGTACTGTTTTTTATTGAAATATATATATTTTATGTTTTTCTTCTTAAAAGACATACGTCATATTTTAAAATGATGGTTTTGTGGGAGATAAGCACAGATAAATTGATTTCAATTTATTTGAAATATAATTAATTCAACTTTTGTTGTACATTGTACCATTATTTACAGTTCAATGTCGTATAAAACAAATGCTGTGCGTTGGTCATGAACCACAACAGGAAATGGTGAAAAACCCTACATAAAAATGCGTCTAAGTCAACTGATTTTTTTTTAATGTCTAATCAGTTTATTCCACCAAGCTCGAAGGGTTGATATCGGCCTCACATTCATATTCCAGTATGGATAATTTATTACCCTGAAAACTATACATGGAACTTTGTAGCTGGTGTGGAGCAATATACCACATGGAAACTGCTACTTCACTCATTTTAAATTGTTTTTGCAATCCATAATCTCCTCAGAGATGCGATTTAAAAAACTAACAGAGTTAATGTTGCGTTACATTTTGACGGATTTTGGTATTTTTTTATTTGTGTTTGACTGCTCCATTAATGTTGTTACGTGAGTTACTTTGTCTAAAGCCACATGTAAACACACACGTGGCTCAGTCTTAGATATATCCAGTGACATCTAAACCACATTTCACTTGGAATCCATGACATAATTTCACGGGACACAGACTTCACTTTTAGAATTGATGTCTTCGCTTGGTAAATCATGGCATGAAAAGATACACCTCTTTGGTTCATGCAAAGGTCTTACATATATTTACACCAACACATTAAGAATAAACCAGTTTACCAAATGATGTGAATGTCAGAATGGGTTATATTATAGCTGCATGCATGCACTGCAAAAAGTGACATCTAAGTAAGATTAAATATCTCAAATAAAGGTGATATTTGCTTATTTTCTGTCTGATAAGATAATTCTTCTCACTAAGCATATTTTATATTAGTGTTTTACTTGTTTTAAGGCTTTTGGTCCAACATGATCTAAGATATTACAGCTTGTAGCTGAGATTTTACGACCTATATTGAGTAAAACATGCTTGAAACTCGAATATCAACTGTTGCAAAGTATAAAACTACTTTTTTAAAGTAATATTTTCTTACTTCAAGCATGAAAAAAAAATCATGATGCCGAGCGCATATCATTATGTCAAGATAATGACACTAGCATTTACTTAATTTGAGAATATTTTTCAGCATATTGAGCAAAAAGGCATTTTTTTTCTACCAAGAAAAGTGCACTTGTTATTAGTGAGAATATACTTATTTTAAGGTATTTTGGGGTTCATTGAGGTTAGCTAATGTTAATTGTTTTGGAAAGTCTTGACAAGCCCAATTTTCTTGTTCAATTAGCAGATAATTTTGCAAAGGTCAAATAAAATACCCCTAATTTTTGTATTTTTTTTCTTGTTTTTGAACACTGACTTTTTTTTTTTTTTTTGACTTATGATTATGGCTGTCAAACAAGTAAAACATTTTTTCCATAATTTAAATCAAAATGAACCGATATTATTTGCAGATGGATACAATTTTTCACCTTTAACAAGTGTACCCTTGACGGATAATTTAAACATTTTTAATACCTATACAACACTGCAAAAAGTAAGTGTTCAAAAACAAGAAATACAAATACAAAAGGGTATTTTATTTGAACCAAGCAACATTATCTGCCAAAATAACAAGAACATTTGGCTTGTCAAGACTTTCCAAAACTAGCAAAAATGTTATGACCTATATTGTGTAAAACATGCTTGAAACTAGAATATCAACTGTTGCAAAACTGTCTCAAACACAAGTATAAAACTACTTTTTTAAAGTAACATTTTCTTACTTCAAGCATGAAAAAAAAATCATGATGCCGAGCGCATATCTTTATGTCAAGATAATGACACCAGCATTTACTTAATTTAAGAATATTTTTCAACATATTGAGCAAAAAGGTGTTTTTTTTCTACCAAGAAAAGTGCACTTGTTATTACTAAAAATATACTTATTTTAAGGTATTTTCGGGTTCATTGAGGTTAGTTAATGTTAATTGTTTTGGAAAGTCTTGACAAGCCCAATTTTCTTGTTCAATTAGCAGATAATTTTGCAAAGTCCAAATAAAATACCCCTAATTTTTGTATTTTTTTCTTGTTTTTGAACACAGACTTTTTTTTTGACTTATGATTATGGCTGTCAAACGAGTAAAACATTTTTTCACAATTAATCACATTTGGTCCATAATTTAAATAAAAATGAATCGATATTATTTGCAGATAGATATAATTTTTCACCTTTAACAAGTGTACCCTTGATGGATAATTTAAACATTTTCAATACCTATACAACACTGCAAAAAGTCGGTGTTCAAAAACAAGAAATACAAATACAAAAGGGTATTTTATTTGAACCAAGCAACATTATCTGCCAATATAACAAGAAAATTGGGCTTGTCAAGACTTTCCAAAACTAGCAAAATGTTATGACCTATATTGTGTAAAACATGATTGAAACTTGAATATCAACTGTTGCAAAACTGTCTCAAACACAAGTATAAAACTACTTTTTTAAAGTAATATTTTCTTACTTCAAGCATGAAAAAAAAATCATGATGCCGAGCGCATATCATGTCAAGATAATGACACTAGCATTTACTTAATTTAAGAATATTTTTCAGCATATTGAGCAAAACGGTCTTTTTTTTTCTACCAAGAAAAGTGCACTTAATTAATTGTTTTGGAAAGTCTTGACAAGCCCAATTTTCTTGTTCTATTGGCAGATAATTTTGCTTGGTTCAAATAAAATACCCCTCATTTTTGTATTTTTTTTTCTTGTTTTTAAACACTGACTTTTTGCAGTGTGGTTATGATTAGGGCTGTCAAACGAGTAAAACATTTTTTCACAATTAATCACATTTTGTCCATACTTTAAATCAAAATGAATCGAGATTTGCAGATAGATATAATTTTTCACCTTTAACAAGTGTACCCTTGACGGATAATTTAAACATTTTTAATACCTATACAACACTGCAATAAGTCAGTGTTCAAAAACAAGAAAAAAAAATACAAAAATTAGGGGTATTTTATCTGAACGAACCATAATTATCTGCCAATAGAACAAAAAAATGTGGCTTGTCAAGACTTTCCAAAACAAGTAAAATTAGCTAACCTCAATGAACCCAAAAATACCTTAAAATAAGTATATTCTCACTAATGTGAATTATATTTATATAGTGCTTTTCTCTAGTGACTCAAAGCACTTTTACATAGTGAAACCCAATATCTAAAGTTACATTTAAACCAGTGTGGGTGGCACTGGGAGCAGGTGGGTAAAGTGTCTTGCCCAAGGACACAACGGCAGTGACTAGGATGACGGAAGCGGGAATCGAACCTGCAACCCTCAAGTTGCTGGCACGGCCGCTCTACCAACCGAGTTATGCCGCCCCTTTACAACTTTACTACTATACGAGTATGTATTTTCTATTTTTTTCATTGAAAATAAAACAGCAAAAGTCCATTTGGCTGTCGTCTGTATTAATTATGAGACAAAATTGTGTCAAAGTCATGATTTTTTTTTTTCATGCTTGAAATAAAAACATATTGCTTTAAAAAAGTAGTTTTATACTTGTGAGTGTTGATTACAAAGCTTTGCAACAATTGATATGCTAGTTTCAAGCATGTTTTACTCAATATAGGTCGTCAAATCTCAGCAACAAGCTGTAATATCTTACTGAGATCATTTAGTACCAAAACCCTTAAAACAAGTAAAACACTCTAACACAGGGGTAGGGAACCTATGGCTCTAAAGCCAGATGTGGCTCTTTTAATGACTGCATCTGGCTCTCGGATGAATCTGAGCTGACATTGCTTAACACGATAAGTAATGAATAATTCCACAGTGTTAAAAATAACATTCAAAATATAAAACATTCTCATGCATTTTTATGTTCAAGAACTTGCGTTAATGGTAAGAAGTTATTTATTTATTATTGGTTAGTGTTGGGCTTGCCCTCCTGGGGGTTCTTCAGACCACCAAGCACCGACATGAGAGCCTGTTTTAGGGTTAAAATATTGTATTTTTTTTCAATTAGTCCCTCAGTTGCTTTCTAGCAATTGTCTTTTTCTCTTTCGTCCTCGTTCGCCCTCTGGCTCCAGCCCCAACCCCGTCTTTCCTCCTGGCTGCTGCTTATAACAGAGCGACAGGTGATTAGATAACAAGGCCCAGGTGGGCCATCTAGGCACCTGTCGCTGATTTCGAGGCCGGTCCTGGCAACATCCTGCTTTGCTGCAGGCCCGCAGGCCACGCCCCCTCCACAGTTAGCTACAGAATAACAATGTCATTACAAAGAATAAGAGCCCTATTATACTCTGGAAATGTTGGTTCTACTTAAAAATGTAAGCGTTTAGTTGTGTTCAGCGTTAAAAAAAATATTATATGGCTCTTAGGGAAATACATTTGAAAATATTTGGCTTATTGGCTCTCTTAGCCAAAAAAGGTTCCCGACCCCTGCTTTAACATAAAATCTATTTGTGAGAGGAATTATCTTATCAGACAGAAAATAAGCAAATATCCTCCTTAGTTGAGATATTTAATCTTACTTAGATTTCAGTTTTTGCAGTGTACTGTTTTAATGAAATGTTTTTTAAACAATATACTTTTTTTTTTAAACAGCGCAACAAAAAAAGGACATAAACACGATTTTAATGACAATTGTAAAAAAAAAAACAAAAAAAAAAAACAATGTATATTGTAGGAATACAGAATGTGTATTCCTGCTGTTGGAGCACTTGCTTAGAGAAGAGGAGCTACAATAAGTTTAGATGCCAGTTTCACGCAATAACACACAATGTGGACTGCTAATGAAGTCAATGAATTAAATCATATTATGTCCTACATATGGTGAATAGAGATGGTCGATAATATCGGACTGCCGATATTATCGGACGATAAATGCTTTAAAATGTAACATCGGAAGTTATGGGTATCGGTTTCAACACAGCAACATTGTACCATGCTAAGGAATGGCCCGAGGGTGAGAAAGCGAAGTAGTGCCATTAAAGGAACTTATAATTAACACATTATTATTGCATTATCTTTTACAGCCCTAGTTCTGATTAAAGGCCTACTGAAAGTCGCTACTACCGACCACGCAGTCTGATAGTTTATATATCAATGATGAAATATTAACATTGCAACACATGCCACTTTACTAAATTGCAATTTTAAATTTCGCGCCGAAATATCTGGCTGAAACGTCTCGGTATGATGAGGCGTGCGTGTGACGTCACGGATTGTAGAGGACAGTTTGTTCCAGCATCGTTCCTAGCTAATAGCTCATCTGTTTTCATTGCGAAATTCCACAGTATTCCGGACATCTGTGTTGCTGAATCTTTTGCAATTTGTTCAATGGACAATGGAGACATCAAAGAAGAAAGCTGTAGGTGGGAAGCGGTGTATTGCGGCCGGCTTTAGCAACACAAACACAGCCGGTGTTTCATGGTTTACATTCCCGAAAGATGACAGTCAAGCTTCACTATGGAACGGAGATATCAAGCGAACACGGTTGGTTTGAAACACACACACACACAAAGTACAATGTATTATGTAGCGATCATTTCGAAAGATCGTGTTTCGAAGAGGGTCCCTTGCGAAAGGCAGAGATGGGCATCGCCACCACTTGTCGACTGGTGCTGAAGAAAGGTGCAGGGCCTACCTTCAGGTTGTACAGGTACGACCATATAATATCACTAAAACACTAGTAACACAATAAGCAGATAAGGGATTTTCCAGAATTATCCTAGTATCCTGGGGCAGCATAGCTCGGTTGGTAGAGTGGCCGTGCCAGCAACTTGAGGGTTGCAGGTTCGATTCCCGCTTGTGCCATCCTAGTCACTGCCGTTGTGTCCTTGGGCAATACACTTTACCCACCTGCTCCCAGTGCCACCCACACTGGTTTAAAAATGTAACTTAGATATTGGGTGTCACTATGTAAAGCGCTATGAGTCACTTGAGAAAAGCGCTATATAAATATCATTCACTTCACTCGTAAATGTGTCTAATAACATCTGAATCGCTCCCACTGCCCTCGTCTTTTTTTTTTTTTTCTAGTCCTTCACTCTCACTTTCCTCATCCACGAAGCTTTCATCCTCGCTCAAATTAATGGGGAAATCGTCGCTTTCTCGGTCCGAATCGCTCTCGCTGCTGGTGGCCATGATTGTAAACAATGTTCAGATGTGAGGAGCTCCGCAACCCGTGACGTCACGCGCACAGCGTCTGCTACTTCCGGTACAGGCAAGCCTTTTTTATTAGCCACCAAAAGTTGCAAAATGTATTGTCAATGTTCTATACTAAATCCTTTCATCAAAAATATGGCAATATCGCGAAATGATCAAGTATGACACATAGAATGGACCTGCTATCCCCGTTTAAATAAGAAAATATCATTTCAGTAGGCCTTTAAAGCAAAGTAGAACTTGTGGTTTTGACTATCTTGTGTATAAGCAGTCAAAATGTCATGTTGGCGTATTGCATTCACTCCCTTGTCCTGTGGTCATTGTATTGCGTTAATTACTAGTTGTTTTAAAACCATTTTTATAATTCATCAACATTTGTTGTCTGATGCTCGGCATCGAGCGATGTGAAGTGGCACCGTTATTTGTTCGGATGGCGCGGTGTTTGCCATTTAGAAATTAGATTGCACAACTGTGAATCAATATTGGGTTATTGATTGGATGTCTCATTTGCAGAGTCAGCAAGACAGAAGTCGGGTCACTAATCTGAGCTATAATGTAGCAAAGCCAGCTGGCAATAACTCACGTTGTGCCTGGCTACTCAAAATCTGAAGAGGTCTGAGGCTAGGCTCCAGTCCCTCATCAATTTAAATAAGAATATGGTAAATAAATGGAGTGCTTCAAACTTCCAGGTGAGTTTGCACTTTCATTTGCTTAAACATACCGCAGTTTCTTTCTGGAGTTTTGTGTTTCTATTGTGTTGTATTTCCCACTGAAGTACAGTAAAAATCAGTGATATTTACAGTACAAGAAAAGTTTGGACACACCTTCTCATTCAATGGGGTTTCTTTATTTTCATGACTATTTATATTGTAGATTGTCAATGAAGGCATTAAAACTATGAATGAACGCATGTCATACTTGCCAACCCTCCCTGATTTTCCGGGAGACTCTCCCGAAAACCTCCAGGGACAAATTTTCTCCTGAAATTCAGGCCGAGCTGGAGGCCACGCCCCCTCCAGCTCCATGCGGACCCGAGTGACGTGTCGACAGCCTGTTTTCGCGTTGGCTTTCCCACAATACAAACAGAGTGCCTGCCCAATGACGTTATAACTGTAGAATGATCGAGGGCGAGTTCTTGGTTTCTTATGTGGGTTTATTGTTAGGCAGTTTCATTAACGTCCTCCCAGCGCGGCAACAACACACAACAACAGCAGTCACGTTTTCGTCGACCGTCAAGCAGTTCGTCTGCCGTAAACAGCAATGTTGTGACACTCTTAAACAGGACAATACTGTGCATCCATATGTGACAATAACATCTACGACTTTTAGAGCAGTGGTTCTCATCATTTTTTCCAGAGATGTACCCCCTGTGAACATTTTTTTTTTAATTCAAGTACCCCCTGATCAGAGCAAAGCATTTTTGGTTGGGAAAAAAAAGATAAAAAAGTAAAATACAGCACTATGTCATCAGTTTCTGATTTATTAAATTGTATAACAGTGCACAATATTGCTCATTTGTAGTGGTCTTTCTTGGACTATTTGGGAAAAAAAGATATAAAAATAACTAAAAAGTTATTGAAAAACAAACAAGTGATTCAATTATAAATAAACATTTCTACACATACTGTAATGAGGTGGGGACTTGTCCAGGGTGTACACCGCCTTCCGCCCGATTGTAGCTGAGATAGGCACCAGCGCCCCCCGCGACCCCAAAGGGAATAAGTGGTAGGAAATGGATGGATGGATAGCTGTAAATATACTCCTCCCCTTTTAAGCACGCCCCCCAAAACATTTGTAAGCAAAATTGGTGTGCTTACAAATCCATAGTGTAAAAAATTTTTGTAAAAATAATTCAGTGTAGAAAAAATGTTGTGTGTATAAAAATTCAATACAAAAACAATGAGTATGTAAAAATTCAGTGTCTGAAATTCAGTTTTTTTTACACGCGGAATTTTTAAACACTGTATTTTAACAAACTGAAGTTTTGCTCATGTATGTTTATTCAATGAAATTTTCAGTATAATTTGATGTAAAAAAAAAAAAATCCAGTTCACAAAATTCCAACGCAAAATCTTCAGTTATATAAATGGATGTCCAAAAATAGCTTTCGTATGAACACAGAAATTACCCTTCATAGGTGAGATAGTGTTAAAAACACACCAAACACTCAATTTCTTTCATTCTGCTGTAAATAGCTCAAAACGTCATAGGCGGATTTCAGGAAATATCGGCACTCAAAGTAGGAACAAGTGGCTACGTATGCTCGAGATTCCGCCTCCACCCACAGAGACAAATCAAGTGGCTCACAAGAGGCTTAACTGTGTTCCTTTAATTTTGTTATAGATAGCTCACAAAGTTATGGGGGAAATTCTAAATCAACTTCCAGGAAATGTCCGCGATCAAAGAAGGAACAAGTGGCTACTTATGCTCAAGATTCCGCCTCCACCCACAGAGACAAATCAAGTGGCTCACAAGAGGCTTCACTGTGTTGTTTTAATTCTGCTATGGATAGCTCAAAAAGTTATGTGGGAAATTCTAAATCAACTTCCAGGAAATGTCTGCAACCAAAGTAGGAACAAGTGGCTACGTATGCTCGAGACTGCGCCTCCACCCACGGAGACAAATCAAGTGGCTCACAAAAGGCTTGACTGTGTTGTTTTAATTCTGCTATAGATAGCTCAAAGAGTTATTGGGAAAATTATAAATCAACTTCCAGGAAATGTCCGCAATCAAAGAAGGAACAAGTGGCTACATATGGTCAAGATTCCGCCTCCACCCACAGAGACAAATCAAGTGGCTCACAAGAGGCTTAACTGTGTTCCTTTAATTTTGCTATAGATAGCTCAAAAAGTTATGGGGGAAATTATAAATCATCTTCCAGGAAATGCCCGCAATCAAAGTAGGACCAAGTGGCTACGTATGCTCGAGATTCCGCCTCCACCCACAGAGACAAATCAAGTGGCTCACAAGAGGCTTAACTATGTTCCTTTAATTTTGTTATAGATAGCTCAAAAAGTTATAGGGGAAATTATAAATCACCTTCCAGGAAATGTCCGCAGTCAAAGTAGGAACAAGTGGCTACGTATGCTCGAGATTCCGCCTCCACCCACAGAGACAAATCAAGTGGCTCACAAGAGGCTTAACTGTGTTCCTTTAATTTTGTTATAGATAGCTCAAAAAGTTATGGGGGAAATTATAAATCAACTTCCAGGAAATGTCGGCAATCAAAGTAGGAACAAGTGGCTACGTATGCTCGAGATTCCACCTCCACCCACAGAGACAAATCAAGTGGCTCACAAGAGGCTTGACTGTGTTCTTTTAATTTTGTTATAGATAGCTCAAAAAGTTATGGGGGAAATTGTAAATCAACTTCCAGGAAATGTCCGCAGTCAAAGAAGGAACAAGTGGCTACGTATGCTCGAGATTCCGCCTCCACCCACAGGGACAGATCAAGTGGCTCACAAGAGGCTTAATTGTGTTCCTTTAATTTTGTTATAGATAGCTCAAAAATTTATGGGGGAAATTATAAATCAACTTCCAGGAAATGTCGTCAATCAAAGTAGGAACAAGTGGCTACATATGCTCGAGATTCCGCCTCCACCCACAGAGACAAATCAAGTGGCTCACAAGAGGCTTAACTGTGTTCCTTTAATTTTGTTATAGATAGCTCAAAAAGTTATGGGGGAAATTATAAATCAACTTCCAGGAAATGCCCGCAATCAAAGTAGGAACAAGTGGCTACGTATGCTCGAGATTCCGCCCCCACCCACAGAGACAAATCAAGTGGCTCACAAGAGGCTTAACTGTGTTCCTTTAATTTTGTTATAGATAGCTCAAAAAGTTATGGGGGAAATTGTAAATCAACTTCCAGGAAATGTCGGCAATCAAAGAAGGAACAAGTGGCTACGTATGCTCGAGATTCCGCCTCCACCCACAGGGACTAATCAAGTGGTTCACAAGAGGCTTAACTGTGTTTCTTTAATTCTGTTATAGATAGCTCAAAAAGTTATGGGGGAAATTGTAAATCAACTTCCAGGAAATGTCCGCAGTCAAAGAAGGAACAAGTGGCTACGTATGCTCGAGATTCCGCCTCCACCCACAGGGACAGATCAAGTGGCTCACAAGAGGCTTAATTGTGTTCCTTTAATTTTGTTATAGATAGCTCAAAAATTTATGGGGGAAATTATAAATCAACTTCCAGGAAATGTCGTCAATCAAAGTAGGAACAAGTGGCTACATATGCTCGAGATTCCGCCTCCACCCATAGAGACAAATCAAGTGGCTCACAAGAGGCTTAACTGTGTTCCTTTAATTTTGTTATAGATAGCTCAAAAAGTTATGGGGGAAATTATAAATCAACTTCCAGGAAATGCCCGCAATCAAAGTAGGAACAAGTGGGTACGTATGCTCGAGATTCCGCCCCCACCCACAGAGACAAATCAAGTGGCTCACAAGAGGCTTAACTGTGTTCCTTTAATTTTGTTATAGATAGCTCAAAAAGTTATGGGGGAAATTGTAAATCAACTTCCAGGAAATGCCCGCAATCAAAGTAGGAACAAGTGGCTACATATGCTCGAGATTCCGCCTCCACCCACAGAGACAAATCAAGTGGCTCACAAGAGGCTTAACTGTGTTCCTTTAATTTTGTTATAGATAGCTCAAAAAGTTATGGGGGAAATTCTAAATCAACTTCCAGGAAATGTCGGCAATCAAAGTAGGAACAAGTGGCTACGTATGCTCGAGATTCCGCCTCCACCCACAGAGACAAATCAAGTGGCTCACAAGAAGCTTAACTGTGTTCCTTTAATTTTGTTATACATAGCTCAAAAAGTTATCGGGGAAATTATAAATCACCTTCCAGGAAATGCCCGCAATCAAAGTAGGAACAAGTGGCTACGTATGCTCGAGATTCCGCCTCCACCCACAGAGACAAATCAAGTGGTTCACAAGTGGCTTAACTGTGTTCCTTTAATTTTGTTATAGATAGCTCAAAAAGTTATTGGGGAAATTATAAATCAACTTCCAGGAAATGTCCGCAATCAAAGTAGGAACAAGTGGCTACGTATGCTCGAGATTCCGCCTCCACCCACAGAGACAAATCATGTGGCTCACAAGAGGCTTAACTGTGTTCCTTTAATTTTATTATGGATAGCTCAAAAAGTTACGGGGGAAATTCTAAATCAACTTCCAGGAAATGTCCACAGTCAAAGAAGGAACAATTGGGTACGTATGCTCGAGATTCTGCCTCCACCCACAGAGACAAATCAAGTGGCTCACAAGAGGCTTAACTGTGTTCCTTTAATTATATTACAGATAACTCAAAAAGTTATGGGGGAAATTATAAATCAACTTCCAGGAAATGTCCGCAATCAAAAGAGGAACAAGTGGCTACGTATGCTCGAGATTCCGCCTCCACCCACGGAGACGAATCAAGTGGCTCACAAGAGGCTTAACTTTGATCCTTTAATTTTGTTATAGATAGCTCAAAAAGTTGTTGGGGAAATTATAAATCAACTTCCAGGGAATGTCCGCAGTCAAAGAAGGAACAAGTGGCTACGTATGCTCGAGATTCTGCCTCCACCCACAGAGACAAATCAAGTGGCTCACAAGAGGCTTAACTGTGTTCTTTTAATTTTGTTATAGATAGCTCAAAAAGTTATGGGGGAAACTGTAAATCAACTTCCAGGAAATGTCGGCAATCAAAGTAGGAACAAGTGGCTACCTATGCTCGAGATTCCGCCTCCACCCACAGAGACAAATCAAGTGGCTCACAAGAGGCTTAACTGTGTTCCTTTACTTTTGTTATAGATAGCTCAAAAAGTTATGGGGGAAATTGTAAATCACCTTCCAGGAAATGTCCGCAGTCAAAGAAGGAACAAGTGGCTACGTATGCTCGAGATTCCGCCTCCACCCACAGGGACAAATCAAGTTTCTCAAATTCTGCTATAATAGCTCAAAAAGTTATGGGGGAATTCTAAATCAACTTTTCAGGAAATGTCAGAAATGGAATAAGTTAGGAACTAGGGCTCAGAACAATTTTTATTACATTACTTTACTTTTACGTTACAACTTGTGGATGACTGGCAAGAGGCTTCACTGCATTTCTCTCATTCCATTACACTGTAGATAGCTCAAAAAGTTGTGGCTGGATTTAATTTAAGATATATCAGAACTACGATAAGGAATCCCATTTCGGAGTTTATTCGGAGATAGGGCCTGGCAGAGGTCTGCACTCTCCAAATCCTTTTTTAGTTCATTCATGGCATACTTTCCATGAATGATTCATTCATTTATACACATTAAATGCTCAACCTTCAGGATATCGTAATGCACTATAAAATTCCTTGAGTTCGATGAACACAGATACAATATAAACAGAAAAGTAAGACTTACCGTAAATGAGCTGTGCACTAAGGTTTCATCCAAATCAATGACTACGCATATCTTCCCTGTATCATTGGATTTCATCTGTGGGAGCAGTGGCTTTGTTGATATCTAGGGGGGGACAACAACACCGCAAGATGTTAGACAGGAAAATATTACAGATTTTAAACATGCACATGATTTTTCCAGAAAAAAGCAAAATGGTACTTTATTCCATTTCTTAACTTGTCAGCAAAATGGTCAAAACGGTTACATGCTCTACAGATTGAAAGTAATACCATATAACATGGGTGTCTAAACCGCGGCCCGGGGGGCCATTTGCGGCCCGCTACACATTTTGAAAATGCAATTGCAAAAATAAAAAATAAAAAAAAAACATTACAAAAAGTGGAATGAGGTGAAATCTAACGATAAAAAGTTGCAATGTTGACACAAAGCTGCCATGCAGGGAAGTTTTTTTTTTTCCTTTTGTCTATTTTGGGCGGCATAGCTCGGTTGGTAGAGTGGCCGTGTCAGCAACTTGAGGGTTGCAGGTTCGATTCCCGCTTCAATCATCCTAGTTACTGCCGTTGTGTCCTTGGGCAAGACACTTTACCCACCTGCTCCCAGTGCCACCCACACTGGTTGAAATGTAACTTAGATATTGGGTTTCACTATGAGTCACTAGAGAAAAGCGCTATATAAATATAATTCACTTCACATTTTTCTTTTTCTTTTTTTTGCCGTTGCTCCAAAAAAACTAACAAAAAAACAATGTTATAATGAATTATTCACCTATTCAAAGCTCTAATTATTTAAAATATTTCACTTTAAAAAATGTTTTCTGTTTTCTGTATACTCTAGCCTTTAAATAGACCTCCTTTTTAGACCAGTTGATCTGCCGCTTCTTTTCTTTCTCCTATGTCCCCCCCCTCCCTTGTGGAGGGGGTCCGGTCCGATGACCATGGATGAAGTACTGGCTGTCCAGAGTCGAGACCCAGGATGGACCGCTCGCCTGTATCGGTTGGGGACATCTCTACGCTGCTGATCCGCCTCCGCTTGAGATGGTTTCCTGTGGACGGGACTCTGGCTGCTGTCTTGGATCCGCTTGAACTGAACTCTTGCGGCTGTGTTGGAGCCACTATGGATTGAACTTTCACAGTATCATGTTAGACCCGCTCGACATCCATTGCTTTCGGTCCCCTAGAGGGGGGGGGTTGCCCACATCTGAGGTCCTCTCCAAGGTTTCTCATAGTCAGCATTGTCACTGGCGTCCCACTGGATGTGAATTCTCCCTGCCCACTGGGTGTGAGTTTTCCTTGCCCTTTTGTGGGTTCTTCCGAGGATGTTGTAGTCGTAATGATTTGTGCAGTCCTTTGAGACATTTGTGATTTGGGGCTATATAAATAAACATTGATTGATTGATAGATTGAAAAATATTGCATATATTTTCATAAATTGGCTTGGACATGGATTGTTTCTTCGACGCAGATGAGAATCAGCACGACCGAGGCGTGGACGTGAGTACATGTTTTAATTATATAATATATGCAAAACAGGGAAAACAAAAACACTTGCTCAATGGCATGAAAGACAATTTAACTATAAACTTAACCAGCACGATGGCAAGACTAAAGACATGAAACAAAAGAGTGCACTGTGGCATAAATACAAAACTTACGTGGATCAAAATGAACAGCGTAGCAAGGCATGAAGCAGATAAACGAGGGCGTGACGAAGGTGCAGCATGGGTAGCGTGTGTGCGAGTGTGAAGATCCCAGGACGAAGACAAGAAAAAGAGTGACTTAAATAGCTATGATCATTAGTGAAAACAGGAGTGAGGCTGAGAACAGGGACGTGACAGGTGAAAACTAATGAGTTGGCATGGAAACAAACAAAACCAGGAAGTGCAAAACGTGACTGAATGTCCAAAAACTAAACATAGCATGACCAAAACCAAAACATAACTTACAGGCGTGACATATATTGTGTTTTCCATACAAATACACCAACATTTTCTTTGACAAAAGAGCATAAAACAGGCAAAATTATTGTTCAAACATAAAATCAATAGATATATTTAAAGTTAATCTCGTCACTTAAGTGTTGAAAGTTTAAAAAAAACAAAAAACGAATATATTTAGTGGGATTTTATTCATTTTTTCACTGTAATACCTAAAAAATAATAATACATTAAAATAAGCGGTGTCCTGCATTATTTATCTAATTCACATCAAATATTGCTTTCTGAATGCTTTGGGCAGTGGGGGAAATACTGCATATTTCAGTTTTATTATTAATAAACAAAGGCAGAAAAGACATAAAAACTTTGTTTTTTTTTTAACTTTATATCAACCTGAAGTTGATATACTGTAGAGATTTACTGTAAGCGTTAAATAAAAAAAGATACTAAAACTTTGACTTGTTTTTAACATTTTAATGACTTAGACCTTTTATGGTCCCCGGGAGCCCTAAAGGTAAAACAACAAACAAAATCCATATATTTTGTTATGGTTTGAAAAAATGAAAAATATTAAAACGGTACCGTATGCTTAAATTTTTACGTGTGCGTGCCTCAGTGGAAAAAGTTTGGACACCCCTGCCATGTAATGTACGAAGCAGTGTTTATAGTTCAATTTAAAGTGTAAGTACCGTATTTTTCGGAATATAAGGCGCACTTAAAATCATTTACTGTTCTCAAATAACTCGGTGCGTCTAATGTGCGGCATAATTTCGGTTGTGCTTACCGACCTCGAAACTATTTCATTTCGTACATAGTCTAATGATAAGTGTGACCAGTAGATGGCAGTCATACATAAGAGATATGTGTAAACTGTAAGATGACGCCAGTAAACAACACCAAAACTTTGAATGTTCTCTTGGAAAATATAGAACATTACACACGGCGCTCAAAAATCTGTCAAAATGTTTTTAGTACGACTTTGGTAAGCTCTGAAGCTGCACGGCTTGATGTATTGTCACACCAAAATGGCGCCTCTTAGCAGACATATTATCAGGCATTTTGTTTTGCAATATTATGCATAACCAAATTTTGTTTCCTTCTGGTACCTGCTGATGTGTATTTGGGATCTGCATAAGTTCTGAAAGTGTGAGCGCGTCCGCCATTGTAGTCATAAGCTTCTTCCTTTTCTCTACCTTCTACACTTTTGCCACTTGTAATATAAAGTAGCGTCAAGTTCTTATTTATATCTGTCAGTAGACTAACTATCAAAGCTAAAAACTGTTGTGGTTTTACTGAATTCACCCACGGAACTTTAGTTATTAGAGGGTCCCGGTCGGACATTTTTTCCACGGGACGCATTTCCGAGCATTGATGTTGTATTATTGAGCCACGGATGAGGAAATGTTGCTCAGTTATGGATTTAAGAAAAGTCTGAATGTAAATTAAAACAGTAAGCTCCATCTTTTTTGCCACTTCTTCCACTCCCGTCCTTGCACGCTACACCGCTACAACAAAGATGACCATGACATTGGTAAGACAGCCCAAAAAACGGCGCATCCTGAAGAGACGCTCAGAAAGCGGTTTGGGGATGGTTTCTAAAACATAATCTATACAACACCATTACATATAATGTAAACCACAATATAGTGTTTTAAATTTAGAAAAAAATCATAATATGACTTCTTTAATGTGCCTTATAATCCGGTGCACCTTATGTATGAAAATAGACCTGAACAGACCCCCTCATCGGCAGTGCGCCTTTTAATTGTCCGAAAATAACGGCAGTCCATTTATAGTGTGCTGCTTCGTCTCCTAATTCGTGCTAACCTACACTTATACAGAGCATTTAGGCCAATAACTTATATCCTGCTGTAATAATCCAATTTTCCACCCATGTGCCTGTGCAAAGTGCTCTGGCCCGATTGTTCCAACCGTATGCCTTGAAATGGAAGTGTGCTGAACGTGAACACATATCACAGCACTCACACTAAAGGTGTGAAGGTGTCCTAGTGGGGAGGATGTAAGTGCGATTTTCATTAAACAAGCTGTTGAAGTCAAAAAGGGGTATTTACCTGCTTTGTCGGTGGTATGCAGTACTCGCATTCACAGAGTTCATAGTAGTCGTTATCACTGTTTTCCTCATCTGAGTCCTCGGTCCAAGTGTCTCCTTCCTCAATTTTGTGATCTTCTGACACCACACTGTGAATAATATCTGCTCTCACTTCTTTAGGAATTTCATTGGACGCAGAATCTCCATTTGCGTCTTGGCGTTGTTCTCTTGCGGAGCAGGTAGTTTGGACTTCAACACACTCGTTCCGGGATGAAACCAATGGATCTTCACTCCGTGATGATCTTGTAATGGTTTTCTCTTCATTTAGGGATTGTTTTGGTGATGTCTGAATTCTTTGAATCTGATAGACATAGTATTCTTCAACCCCGTCCACACATGCATGGTTTTCATCCTTGGGGGTCGGGCAGATCTCAGATGCATTTAGTGTAGCAGACTCACATGGTATGGCATCAGAAGTTATGTCCTTATTCACATGATTCCCATTGTAAAGATCATCATCAAGTTTTGTTTTCTGTTCTTCACCTCGGGGCTCTGACTCGCAAAACCTGCATTTGGTGTCCCTTCTCAGACAACCATACATATCATCGCATGCCTTGTCAGAAAAACAAAAGCACATATTAGTCACTCGTGAATTGATTTCTTCCACGTTAAACGTCTTCGGCGTGTGTTTGTGTTCTTTTAGTTGTTCCTCTCGCAGGCGCTCATGGATATCTCCGCCGTCGAAGCAAGAGATGTAATGCCGTTGGGTAAAAGCGGGGCGGCGATCGTCCCCCATGTCAAAAAAATCAAAGTAGTCTTCGACAACAAAATCAAAAGTGGAGGTTTTGTTTTCGTTATTCATAAGCCGTCGCACATTTCCCTGTGCTATGTCGTCATCTTCCTCAAAGGACTCCCACTGGGTCTGTTCGTCGCTTGAATCTTCCTGGGCTTTTTCGGATTCCCCCGATGAATCCAGGGAGTTTTCAAAGTCCTCAGGGCAAGTCTTGAATGATTTACTTTCAGAGGATGAGCAGTCAGAGGAGCTATCTTCTTCGACAAAAAACCCTTTGAAGTTTTTGTCTGAGTGGTTCCGCTCTGATGTCCTACAGCTTGTTTCATACTCTTGGTTGGAGTCCTCATATCCCCTTAGATCATAGTGATCTTTGGGCACGTCTGCCTGACTAGTCCACTCAAAAGTTCTGTCAGTGTCCACATGTCCCTCCCTTTCGTCATAATAAACTTTCATCTGTGCTTTTTGTAAGTGCAAACAGTTGACATATTCTGATAAAGTACGCCTCTCTTTGCTATTATCCTCATCTTGGAAACCATCTGTTGAATAGCTCTCAACATCGTCCTCTGTGATACTACGATTTTGGATGTCATCACACTTACAAATTTCAGCACCACGGTCCGAATCATCCACTGACTCCAAAGTGTTAGGCGCGAAACCGGCCGTCTCGTATTTCTCATCATCCTCAGTTGATGAGTCTGGCAAAGACTCAAGGAACTTCAACCGCATACCAGAGGGCTTGTATTGTTGTGACAACGCCATGTGCTCAGTGTTGTCAGACCTACAATTAATGGTTTCATCCTGCTTAAAACCGTCACACCTCACATCGGATTTACCTACCACTAAATCCAAAGATCCAGATGGGAAATCTGTGGGCTCAGGTTGTTGTTGTGTGCAGTGTTCGCGGCAAGAACTGTCATTCCGAGCTAAACTGTGATTAACACACTGCTCAGAGGTTACAGAGGGTTTAGAACATTCACAAAGTTTAGCACTTCCTTCTATTTGCCGATTTAACCTTAAAGCTTTGTCAAGGATTGTGTTGTGTTCCAAAATTGTGTCAATATCTGAATACTGGCCAAACCTGTCTCCTTTGCAATAAGTGCAGAGTTTACTGGCATCTGTAAAATCTTCATAGTCGCTACATTGTTCCATACAAAGTTTGGATGAGTTCATTTCTTGTCTGGCAATCATCTGTCCAGAGAATTCTGCAAGGACCCTTAAGTCAAAGTCAGCACTTCCGTGTGAGGAGTTGATTAAATCTTCTGTTAAGTCAGGAATCTGGAATTGTACCGCAAGCATGCTGTCAGTCGATGGTGTCCCTCCACCAGAGACTTCAGTCTGCTCTGATTTTTTCCAGATACATCAGCAGTTTCGTTTAACAAAAATGAAAATTGCGCAGACTTTACGGTCCAACCAATGCATCGGGGTCTTGCCGCACTTTCAAAGTCCAAATGACTTGCTGGTGAAGCGTCCGTGCAGAGTGGATATCCTCAGCAATGGTGGGAGGGGATGAGTGAGACCTCAGCTCCCCTGGGAAACAGGAGCACCGTGCACATGGACATGACGGCTTCTCCAAACCAAAACTGAGCCTTTGACTCCACCCCCACTTTTACTAGACTGAGCCATTTATTTTGGGGGCTTGGAAAGAAGTGACGAATATCTTTTGAAATATCACATCTCTATATAAGTTTTTACTATTAAATAAATCTGAAGATGACAACTTGGGACTTCTTGGCTACCTATGATGTTGTTCACAAACAAACCACTCCCAAATGATAGAACAGTTCGTAGCAGAGGTTTGGTTGAATCCATGGGTGACAGGCGAGTTTAAGTAACCATGGGACTTACAGTTTTGAGCACTGTTGACATTCCTTAGGCATTTTTTTAGGGCATATAAAAACTGAAAAGTCATGAAATTTTAAAATGGACTTTCAGGGCCCTGTAAAGTAATGACAATTTTTAAAAAAATCACATTTGGAATACCGGTAGTCATGAAAATGTTTCTTCAAGGTGTCATATTATGTTTTTTTCCCATATTTAAAATACACCCGTGTGGTCTACATCAGTGGTCCCCAACCTTTTTGTATCCGTAGACCGGTCAACGCTTAATAATTTGTCCTGCGGCCCGGTGGGGGGGGATCCTATCCTATTTATTTATTTTTATTTTTTTTTCTTTGTCATGAAAAAGGGAGGTTTTTGTCATGAAAGAGGGAGGTTTTTGTGGTTGGTGCACTAATTGTAAGTGTATATTGTGTTTTTTTATGTTGATTTAATTAAAAGAAAAAAATATATATATTTTTTTTTAAAATAAAAATGAATAAAAAATTATTCTGCGGCCCGGTACCAATCGGTATCGGGCTGCAACCCGGTGGTTGGGGACCACTGGTCTACATAACATGTAATGGTGGTTCTTTGGTCAAAATTTTGCATAGATTATGTTTTACAGACTGTTTTAAAGCTGCTTTCCGATGTTTTGTGGGCGGTCTTTTTTACGTGGTTTGTTGTAGTTTTTAGCGAGTCTAAGTCAGAACTATACACTACTTTGCATGAGAAATGGCCACAGCGTGAGTATGCAGGTGCATGTACAAGCCAGTCTGCCCCACACAAGATCACTTTTTGGGGCTCTCACTGGAGAACCCAGCTTTGAAGCTATGGATGGAAATCACAATGGACATTTATAGAATGGAAAAAAATAATGGCTTTTATTAATTGTAAATTGGAGAAATTTACTTCATACTGGAAAAAAGCCCCGTAGGTCTGATTTTACTTTCTCGAAATTAGTGATTGTACTCTGTAAAAAAAGATTACCCCCTATATGTTTATGGTTTTTTTCTATTTATTTATTTACTATCTGCTTATACACTTTCTTTTATTTATTTTTTTTATTTTATTTATCATTATTATTTTTAAATTCTGTTTATTTATTTTTTCTTAGTATTATTATTTTAGTTGTTTTTTTATTTTTTTATTTTTTTTGCTGTTTTTCTCTTTCTTTTTTGGGGGGGAGTGGTGGCATTGTCTGGATATAAACAAAAAAAATGTTTTAATCTATCGGTGACAAAAAAAATTATGTTTTTGTTTATATTATATGTTACAAATGTCTGATGCTGGATGTCAATAAAAAAAAAAAAGTTGGGGAACATCACGTCGGACTGAAAAAGTGGTTTTGCACAAAGGATTTTGGGTAACTCTACCATATATGGACGTCACACTTTCGGCAAATGTCACCCATCAAAATTCTTGCTACTCACTTATTTATTTGTTATTATTGTTATTATTATATTTTTTTTGTTGTTGTTTTTTTGTTGCTTTCTTTTGTCTTCTTTCTTTCTTGTGTTTATAGTTTTGTTTCTATTTATTTATGTACTATCTAATCAGACTCTTTATTTTTATTTATTTTATTTTAATTATTATTATTATTATTAAAGCGAATGTGTTTATTTGTTATTATTATTATTATTTTAGTCTGGTTTTTTTGCTGTTTTTTGGGGTTAGGGTCATGGGATATGAACACATTTTTTAAATATTTGTTCTAATCTGTGGGTGACATACATTTTAGTTTTTTTGTTTATATTATATATTAGAAATGTCTGATGCTAGCTGTCAATCAAAGGCGGTCTCGCACAAAGCACTTTGGGTAAATTTCTACCATATATGGACGTCACACTTACGGCAAATGTCGCTTATCAAAATTCTTGCTACTCGCTTATTTATTTATTAGTTATTTTTATAATTTTAGGTGTTTTTTTGTTGTTTTTCTCTCTCTTAAACGTTAGCGTGCTAGCAAGCTAACTTAAGCATGCTAACTTTTTCATCTAATATTACACTTTTTTCATTATTTCCGCAGCCATACACCTTACAGTCGTGTTCCTTGAAACGTGAGGGATGCTAACTGTTAGCATGCTGCTGTTAGCAGATATGCTAAATTTTAGCATTTTAATGTAAGCCTGCTAACGTTTTAGGCTAGCTCTGTAGCTCTTTTTGTACAGTTACACCTAAAATTCACGTATTCTGAGACGCGACACCATCGTAAAAGTACGGCGGCTACTGGTAAATTTAGACCAGAAGTCCAGGGCACAGATAACAGGCCCATCAAAATTTCTGTGGGAATTTTTTAGTTTTATTGGAGATTGCGAAAGGCTCAACTCTAAGCTCGTCGATATTTTTCTGTAGGAGTTGTCGTAGTTTCACATCAAGCTGGTATATCTATCTACGGTATTTATACACGATACCTCTCTGTCTGGCTTCCATCGGTTTTACGGCTCTTCTCCAAGCGGTGAGTGACAGTTGCATCATGCCAGCTGATGTTGTGCTCCAGCCAGCAGGCCTCTGGCTGTTTTATGACATGTTGCGTATTCCTTGACAATTTCTATTTTTGCTTTGCAGTAAAAGGTTAAAAAACATTGCATAATAACGTTTCGATCTATATTGCAGGTTGTCAATTTTCAACACAATGTTAAATAGTTTATATATTTACATATGTTTTGCAGCTTTATCAACACTGAATGTTATACATAAATTCAACATGCTTTTTCTGATGATTTTAATATTTATTCAAACGTTTTAAAGCTGAAATACACAAATAGCTCTCAATTTGACAGAGCTGTACATAAGGTTTTAGATATTTAAATCTGCAATGCACACCCACTATGACAATAATGTGCATATTGTAATATTATTCGACAAATTATTTAACACATATAATTGTATCATTATGGTAATTATGATATCACTTAAACAGGTATTCTCAAACTCGAGTACACGGGCTTAATCTAGTATGACGCCAAAGAAATCAATTAAGTGATTGGTGGTGTTTTTTTTCTATATCTAAACACAGTGTTACTGTTCAAACTGTGTGTAGTGTTACAGCGGCCAAAAATATTAAATATACTTGTTAAATAAAACATCTACCTTGTTTTTAATTAATAATTACGCCGACTACGCAACTTTTTTTTTAATGATGGTCATTATGGTGGGAGAGCAAGTGTTTTTTGAGGTGGTACTTGGTGAAAAATGTTTGAGAATATAATATAAATAATATTATATATAAATAATACAATTATTGTGTATTACAAAACGCGGTCTCCACGAACTATCATAATGACCAACATTAGAACACAGTAGCGTAGTAGGCCCAGGTATTGATAACAATTATATTACATATTTTGGCCACTGTAACATTAGACACCGTTTGAACGGTAACACTGTGTTTTAATATTCAATTATTGACCGAAAGAGGGATTCCACGTACCAATAGTAGTACTCGTACCACAGTTTGCTATAAATAATCAAAAACACAAAATCAGATCTGCTTTCCAGATGTTACTCAACGTGTTTAATTATCTCTGGGATAAGTTTTAATGGCAAAATCACTGGAATGGAAAAAAAAAATGTTTTGGAAAAAAACGTCCTGTAAGTAAATAGTTTAAGAAAATAAAGTCTTACAGGACAAAAATAATTGTTCTAAAGATAACCCTTAGGTAGCCCTGCGATGAGGTGGCGACTTGTCCAGGGTGTACCCTGCCTTCCGCCCGATTGTAGCTGAAATAGGCGCCAGCGCCCCCCGCGACCCCGAAAGGGAATAAGCGGTAGAAAATGGATGGGTGGATGGATAACCCTTAGGTATATTAGGAAATCCCGTACGTTTCAATATAATGATGTGGATAATAAAGAAAATTACTGTATCTTTGGTTTTCTTATTAATCCTTTTTGAAAAACAATAATAAAAAAATAAATAAAAAAAAAACAGGACATTTTAATCACCTTCTAAATAAAATAAAAAAGAAAACAGGACACATGACATGTCCGGAGAAAACAGGACATTTGGTCACCGTAAGCTAGTGAACTGTCTCAAACCCGTAAGTTCTTGGGAAGAAGTGTAGGGTTGTCTCGATACCAATATTTTGGTACCAAAATGTATTTCGATACTTTTTAAAATTAAAGTTAAAGTACCAATGGTTGGAGAGTCCGCCCTGAGATCGGTAGGTTGTGAGTTCAAACCAAATATTATAAAAACGGGACCCATTACCTCCCTGCTTGACACTCAGCATTAAGGGTTGGAATTGGGGGTTGAATCACCAAAAATGATATCCGATTTACCCTACAAGCCGAAAGAAGTGTAGTTAAGGCGATGAAAGTGTCAAATTTACACGGACGAAAACTGTGACTAATAAACTGAGCCATGAAGAGAAGTCAGAGCTGTCAGCTGAAGGATTAGCCCGCCTTTCAAACGAATGTGTTGCCTCAGTACGGGCCACAGTTAACATGTCATCTCACTTTGTGTACAAGTGTTAACACTCCAACGTCGCACTGATGCAACAAGTAATAGCAACACATATTTAAAAAAAAATGGATACTACTGACCTGACAATCTGTTCACGTGTGACAAATTGCTTCACACTGTCACGGTGAGTAAAACTGGTGGACCCAAAAGCAGAAAAGACAAGCTGAATTAGAGTTTAAGGGTTATTATTAATAAAACCTGAGGGAAAGGAGGGAGCTTGTAGTCATTGGCTTTTGCAGTCCAGGAGAGCACACTGAGACTAGCAGGCTGAGGCTAGCAGGCTGAGGCTAGCAGGCTAAGGCTAGCGGGCTAAGGCTAGCGGGCTAAGGCTAGCAGGCTGGGGCTAGCAGGCTGAGGCTAGCAGGCTGAGGCTAGCAGGTCGAGGCTAGCAGGCTAAGGCTAGCAGGCTGAGGCTAGCAGGCTGAGGCTAGCAGGCCGAGGCTAGCAGGCTGAGGCTAGCAGGCCGAGGCTAGCAGGCTAAGGCTAGCAGGCTAAGGCTACAGGCTAAGGCTAGCAGGCTGAGGCTAGCAGGCCGAGGCTAGGAGGCTGAGGCTAGCAGGCACACACGGCAGGTAGGGAACTGAAGGCAGAGGAAAAAACAGGGGTAAAACGAGGAGCTAGTGATGGGTCCGGCTACACCGATGCATCATTGCTCATGGAGCAAAACCCTGTGTCGGTGCGCGTATCGCTTTTCGAAAGTCACGTGACCTATCATGTGGTGTTTCGATCACGTGACCGATACTTCAATCAATAAATCAATCAATGTTTATTTATATAACCCTAAATCACAAATGTCTCAAAGGACTGTACAAACCACTACGACTACGACATCCTCGGAAGAACCCACAAAAGGTCAAGGAAAACTCACACCCAGTGGGCAGGGAGAATTCACACCCAGTGGGACGCCAGTGACAATGATGAGTATGAGAACATTGGAGAGGACCTCAAATGTGGGCAACCCCCCTCTCTAGGGGACCGAAAGCAATGGATGTTGAGCGGGTCTAACATTATACTATGAAAGTTCAATCCATAGTGGCTCCAACACAGCCGCGAGAGTTCAGTTCAAAGCGGATCCAAAACAGCAGCGAGAGTCCCGTCCACAGGAAACCATCCCAAGCGGAGTCGGATCAGCATCGTAGAGATGTCCCCAACCGATACACAGGCGAGCGGTCCATCCTGGGTCCCGACGAGCGGTCCATCCTGGGTCCCGACTCTGGACAGCCAGTACTTCATCCATGGTCATCGGACCGGACCCCCTCCACAAGGCAGGGGGGGAGACAGAGGAGAAAAAGAAAAGAAGCGGCAGATCAACTGGTCTAAAAAGGAGGTCTATTTAAAGGCTATAGTGTATTATTAAATAGAGGTCGGTGTCTAGCAGGACCGATAATCAGCATTTCTGTTTTTTTGGCGTCAAGATGCAAAAACTTAGCGCACATCCATTGTTTAATTTCATTGAACTGTGTCGCACTGACAACTGAGCGCCAAACTGTGTTTATAAGGAAACGCATCTGTCAACGAGATGCTGCTGCCAACAGAATCGCCACACTTCTGTTGTTGGTTTTGTAATTTATCGTCGTCGGAGATAATGTCCGCTGTGTGGGAATATTTTGATCATACATCGGAAAAAAAGGTATTTGTGTTCATTTTTTTGCCGTTTCATCCTGTTCTCTCAAAGTTTCTACTCGATCTGTTAGAATCAATCAATCAATCAATGATTATTTATATAGCCCTAAATCACAAGTGTTTCAAAGGGCTGCACAAACCACAACAACATCCTCGGTAGAGCCCACATAAGGGCAAGGAAAACTCACACCCAGTGGGACGTCGGTGACAATGATGATTATGAGAAACCTTGGAGAGGACCGCATATGTGGGAACCCGGGAGGGTTGGCAAGTATGAGTATTAGAGGTGAATGTGGTGTTACCGGCGGGCCAGCTATAATGTTAATTTGATATTGCCTCAAGGGCCATATGAAATTAAATGGGGGGCCAGGTTTGGCCCGCGGGCCAGAGTTTGACACCCATGCTGTAGATGCTTATGCTGAGTTCCATAGGACAGTGGTTCAAACCTTTTTTCAGTGATGTACCCCCTGTGAACATTTTTTTGATTCACGTTTTTTTGATTCACATTTTTTTGAATTGTTGCTATTTTAAAAATATATATTTTTTAAATATATTTTTTTAAAAATCTCACGTACCCCTTGGCATACCTTAAAGGACCCCCAGGGGTACGCGTACCCCCATTTGAGAAACACTGCCATAGGGCACTTGTTCAAATCCAGCTCGATGGATCAATCATTACGTTTTTACCATGAATTGATTAACGTGGACCCCGACTTAAACAAGTTGAAAAACTTATTCGGGTGTTACCATTTAGTGGTCAATTGTATGGAATATGTACTGAACTGTGCAATCTACTAATAAAAGTTTCAATCAATAAATTGACAGTGTAAAAAAAAAAAATATATATGTATATATATATATATATATATATATCAATCAATCAATGTTTATTTATATAGCCCCAAAACACAAATGTCTCAAAGGACTGCACAAATCATTACGACTACAACATCCTCGGAAGAACCCACAAAAGGGCAAGGAAAACTCACACCCAGTGGGCAGGGAGAATTCACATCCAGTGGGACGCCAGTGACAATGCTGACTATGAGAAACCTTGGAGAGGACCTCAGATGTGGGCAACCCCCCCCCTCTAGGGGACCGAAAGCAATGGATGTCGAGCGGGTCTAACATGATACTGTGAAAGTTCAATCCATAGTGGCTCCAAGACAGCAGTGAGAGTCCCGTCTACAGGAAACCATCTCAAGCGGATCAGCAGCGTAGAGATGTCCCCAACCGATACAGGCGAGCGGTCCATCCTGGGTCCCGACGAGCGGTCCATCCTGGGTCTTGACTCTGGACAGTCAGTACTTCATCCATGGTCATCGGACCGGACCCCCTCCACAAGGGAGGGGGGGACATAGGAGAAAGAAAAGAAGCGGCAGATCAACTGGTCTAAAAAGGAGGTCTATTTAAAGGCTAGAGTATACAGATGAGTTTTAAGATGAGACTTAAATGCTTCTACTGAGGTAGCATCTCGAACTGTTACCGGGAGGGCATTCCAGAGTACTGGAGCCCGAACGGAAAACGCTCTATAGCCCGCAGACTTTTTTTGAGCTCTAGGAATCACTAATAAGCCGGAGTCTTTTGAACGCAGATTTCTTGCCGGGACATACGGTACAATACAATCGGCAAGATAGGCTGGAGCTAGACCGTGTAGTATTTTATACGTAAGTAGTAAAACCTTAAAGTCACATCTTAAGTGCACAGGAAGCCAGTGCAGGTGAGCCAGTACAGGCGTAATATGATCAAACTTTCTTGTTCTTGTCAAAAGTCTAGCAGCCGCATTTTGTACCAACTGTAATCTTTTAATGCTAGACATGGGGAGACCCGAAAATAATATGTTACAGTAATCGAGACGAGACGTAACAAACGCATGGATAATGATCTCGGCGTCTTTAGTGGACAAAATGGAGCGAATTTTAGCGATATTACGGAGATGAAAGAAGGCCGTTTTAGTAACGCTTTTAATGTGTGACTCAAAGGAGAGAGTTGGGTCGAAGATAATACCCAGATTTTTTACAGAGTCACCTTGTTTTATTATTTGGTTGTCAAATATTAAAGTTGTATTATTAAATAGAGGTCGGTGTCTAGCAGGACCGATAATCAGCATTTCCGTTTTTTTGGCATTAAGTTGCAAAAAGTTAGCGGACATCCATTGTTTAATTTCATTAAGACACGCTTCCAACTGACTACAGTCCGGCGTGTTGGTCAGCTTTAGGGGCATGTAAAGTTGGGTGTCATCAGCATAACAGTGAAAGCTAATACCGTATTTGCGTATGACGTCACCTAGCGGCAGCATGTAGATGCTGAAGAGTACAGGGCCAAGGACCGAACCCTGGGGAACTCCACACGTTACCTTAACATAGTCCGAGGTCACACTGTTATAGGAGACGCACTGCATCCTATCAGTAAGATAAGAGTTAAACCATGACAGGGCTGAGTCTGACATACCAATTCGTATTTTGATACGCTCTAATAAAATATTATGATCGACGGTATCGAAAGCAGCGCTAAGATCGAGGAGCAGCAACATAGATGACGCATCAGAGTCCATCGTTAGCAATAGATCATTAGTCAATTTTGCGAGGACTGTCTCAGTCGAGTGATTTGCCCTGAAACCGGATTGAAAGGTTTCACATAGATTGTTAAACACTAAGTGCTCATTTAGCTGCTCTGCAACAATTTTTTCGAGGATTTTCGAAATAAAGGGAAGGTGAGACACCGGTCGGTAGTTTACCATGAGGTCAGGATCGAGGTTAGGTCTTTTAAGGAGAGGATGAATAACCGGTTTTTTGAATGCAACGGGAACAGTGCCCGAGGAAAGTGATAAGTTTATAATATTTAGCAATGATGGACCTAATAATACAAAAAGCTCCTTGATAAGTTTCCCAGGAAGTGGGTCAAGTAAACATGTTGTTTGTTTTATTCCATTTACACGTTGTAACAATCCTTCTAATGTTATTTCATCAAAACGAGAGAAACTATTTTGGATATTTGCAGTATCCGCCGTATATACAATCGTATCTGTGTTACTATAACCCCGTTGTAGCTGGGACGCATTGTCTTTAATGTCCTTTCTAATAAGTTCAATTTTCTTATTAAAGAACTTCATAAAGTCATCTGCCGAATGGGTGGAGCTACTGGAAGGAGTCCCTTGTTGGGTTAGCGATGCTACTGTACTAAACAAAAATTTTGGATCGTTTTTATTAATGCGGATGAGATTTGAGTAATAATTAGTTTTAGCTAAGGTAAGCATGCGTTTATAAGTTATTAAACTATCACTCCATGCTTGATGGTGCACCTCAAGTTTAGTCGTGCGCCATTTGCGTTCCAGCTTTCTACATAATAATTTCTGAGCTCTAGTTTCTTCAGTAAACCATGGCGTACGCCTTTTTGGAGCCTTTTTTAACTTTAGCGGTGCTATGTTATCAATGGTTTCGCGCAGGGCGTTGTTAAAGTTGTTAGTGAGGTTATCAATAGAGCCCACATACTTTGGGAATGGTGCCATTACCGAGGGCAGTAGGTCCGCAAGAGTCGTCGTTGTGGCAGCATTAATGTTGCGGCTGCTATAGCAGTTATTATTATTATAAGCTTGCCGAACATGAGTCTGAACTTCGAATTTTATAAGGTAATGATCGGACATTACTTTAGTACACGGGGGTATCATAACTTTGGAGACGGTGATACCTCTGACAAGCACTAGGTCTATCGTATTACCGCTGCGATGCGTCGGTTCATTTATTATTTGTGTAAGACCACAGCTATCAATTATAGTCTGGAGCGCCACGCACGGTGGGTCCAATGGGGTATTCATATGGATATTAAAGTCCTCCATTATAATTATATTATCGGCGTGCGTCACTAGATCAGCAACAAACTCTGAGAATTCACTAATAAAGTCCGAATAGGGCCCTGGGGGGCGGTAGATAACGGCCAGGCACAGAGGCAGAGGTGTGGCAGACTTCATAGAAAGCACCTCAAACGATTTATATTTATTATTTAAGTTAGGACTAAAGTTAAAGTTTTCGTTGTATATTAGTGCGACACCCCCTCCCCTTTTGAGGTGACGGGCAATATGCGCATTCGTATAGTTAGGAGGGGATGCCTCATTTATCGCAAAAAAGTCGTCTGGTTTAAGCCAGGTTTCGCTAAGACCGATGACGTTAAGGTTGTTGTCTCTAATGACCTCATTGACTAATAACGTTTTGGGAGACAAAGATCTGATGTTTAGAAAGCCCATATTATAGGTAGTGGGCTGTTTTAAGGAGTTCTTGATAAAATTATCCGTAGTAGCAATATTAATAATGTTGCGTTTATTATGCGCAGTGTACTTAAATAATTACGACCATATCTAGGAATTGATATGACGGGAATTTTCAGATTGTCTACTTGGCGCTGCGATAAACTGAACGCATCATAATTTGCCACCTCAGTAGAACGCATGTCTAACTCTGACGTAGTCATAGACACAGTAGAAAAAACATTTTGTGAGTTGTGTATTATTCTACGAAAATTGCTATGTGTACAGGGATCATCCAGCCTGGCGCTGGCTAGTTCTAACTTAACTGACTCCATACCCAGGCTAGCAGGCTCTGTAATTGCCTGTGACCGGGCTTGCACTAGTGCAGTTAGTCAAATGTGGCTCAATGCGAAGTCTATGTTCCGAGACAAGAGGATAGCGCCTTCCTGGTTAGGGTGAAGGCCGTCTCTCCTCAGCAAGCCAGGTTTGCCCCAGAAAGAGGGCCAATTATCAATAAACGTAAATCCCTGTTGTCTGCAGAAGCTATCCAGCCACCTGTTAAGAGAGACTAATCTGCTATATCTCTCATCATTGCCTCTCCCAGGCAGGGGGCCAGAGACAATTACTCGATGCCTGGACATCTTTCTGGCGAGATTACAAGCCCTGGCTATGTTCCTCTTTGTAATCTCTGTATATATAAACCCCAGTCCACAATTATCCTCATTCACAACACGTTCTCTTAGATTTCCATGTTATGATACATGTCCACATTATTGACTGTATCTAAAAAAGATAAAAATATATTTTTATTTAAATGAAGATTTGAAATAATCCTAAATGAAATACAACAACTTGGTTTTATTGTATATACTAGGTCAGGGGTAGGGAACCTATGGCTCTAGAGCCAGATGTGGCTCTTTTGATGACTCCACCTGGCTCTCGGATAAATCTTAGCTGACATTGCTTAACACGATAAGTAATAAATAATTCCGCTGGTAATCAGTGTCAAAAATAACGTTCAAAATACAAAACATTCTCATGCATTTTCATCTATCCATAAAGTTAAAGTTAAAGTACCAATGATTGTCAAACACACCAAAGGTGTGGCGAAAATATTCTCTGCATTCGACCCATCACCCTTGAACACCCCCTAGGAAGTGAGGGGA
Source organism: Nerophis ophidion (assembly GCF_033978795.1). Lineage (NCBI taxonomy): Eukaryota > Metazoa > Chordata > Actinopteri > Syngnathiformes > Syngnathidae > Nerophis > Nerophis ophidion. The sequence goes on from NC_084623.1 coordinate 13,328,416, forward strand.
GCAGTGAGCAGCAGCGGTGGCCGCGGCCGGGAATCATTTATGGTGATTTAACCCCCAATTCCAACCCTTAATGCTGAGTGCTAAGCAGGGAGGTAATGGGTCCCATTTTTATAGTCTTTGGTATGACTCGGCCGGGATTTGAACTCACGACCTACCGATCTCAGGGCGGACACTCTAACCACTAGGCCACTGAGTAGGATCCATCCGGCTTCTACCACACCTGTTCAAGAAGTTACATCAATGGTAAGAAGTATTTTATTTATTTTTGGTTAGCCTCAGAATAACAATGTTATAAAAAAGAATAAGAAGATTATTATACTCTAAAAATATTGGTCTTTCTTAAAAATGCATGGATTTAGTTGTATTCAGTGTTAAAAAAATTATATCGCTCTCACGGAAATACTTTTAAAAATATTTGGCTTGTATGGCTCTCTCAGCCAAAAAGGTTCCCGACCTCTGTACTAGGTCATAAAATCAGTGTCAGTTAGAGATGCGTGGATAGGCAATTATATCATCCGCAACCGCATCACCAAAGTCGTCATCCACCCGCCGTCCACCCGAACCAACATTTTATCACAACCGCAACCGCCCGCCACCCGCCACCCGCCCGTTGAAATACATCAGAGGTCGGTCATTTTCACCACTCAAAGAGCTATTTAAAACCCTTTCACAGAGTAAAGGAGACAATGGGAGCCGCTAACGTTGTCGCGAATTTCCAATGGTGTTCATCCTGCTGACAAGAATAAGGGCGTGCTGTGAAACCATTGCCTTTGACACCTTCAACAACATGTACAAACCAGCAACATGTTGTATGCAGCTTCCGCAAACACACCTACAAGATTGAAAGGCGTGATACAGAGTACACTGATGGTTGTGATATAAACAATTTATCACTCTTACTAATATGCGCCACGCTGTGAAGCCACACCAAACAAGAATGACAAACACATTTCGGGAGAACATCCTCACAGTAACACAACATAAATGCAACACAACAAATACCCAGAATCCTTTGCATCCGTGACATTACCTGAATATATTTTACACCCCCGCGCCCCCAACCCCGCCCACCTTACCAACGCACGGGGGGGGTTGCTGCTAGCGGGGTGTATAAAATAGTCAGGAAGTGACATCGATGCAAAGGATTCTGGCTATTTGTTGTGTTGCGTTTATGTTGTGTTACTGGAGGATGTTCTCCCGAAATTTGTTTGTCATTCTTGTTTGGTGTGGCTTCACAGCGTGGCGCATATTACTAAGAGTGTTAAAATTGTTTATATCACAACCATTAGTGTACTCTGTGTCACCCAGTATGCCTTGCAGTCGTGTGCGTGTTGCTGCGGAAGTCACACACAACATGATGCTGGACTGACAAGCAGATGGTACATGTTGTAGAAGGCGACAAAGCCAATGGCTTCATAGCGCGCCCTAATACTTAATATCTGGGTGACTGCCGGCAGTCATTCTAGAAAATGTTTGCGTCTCTTATTGTCTTCATCGCTTTGTGACACGGGTCCTAAATGGCTCTTTGAATGTTAAAGGATAACGATCCCAGAACCATGTATATCAAATATTTCCGAATGGTTCAACCGCCACCCGCCCGAATCTACTTAAAATCTATTTTTTTGTCATGTCAACCGCCCGACCCGCGGTTTATCCGCGGACTCCGCGGATGAGACCGCAAACCGCGCATCTCTAGTGTCAGTTAAGTGGGTCCATAGGTTGCTTGTAGGGATTTTTAATGTCCAGCAGATCCATCCATCCATCCATCCATCCATTTTCTACCGCTTATTCCCTTTTGGGGTCGCGGGGGGCGCTGGCGCCTATCTCAGCTACAATCGGGCGGAAGGCGGGGTACACCCTGGACAAGTCGCCACCTCATCGCAGGGCCAACACAGATAGACAGACAACATTCACACTCACATTCACACACTAGGGACCATTTAGTGTTGCCAATCAACCTATCCCCAGGTGCATGTCTTTGGAAGTGGGAGGAAGCCGGAGTACCCGGAGGGAACCCACGCATTCACGGGGAGAACATGCAAACTCCACACAGAAAGATCCCAAGCCTGGATTTGAACCCAGGACTGCAGGACCTTCGTATTGTGAGGCAGACGCACTAACCCCCTCTGCCACCGTGAAGCCCAGCAGATGTCAGTATTTAGTAACAAAGTATCAATACAGTTTTGCAATGTGTCGAAACGCTTCATGACGCCTCATCAACCCATCACTAGTAGAAAGGTGAAATGATCTAGCTATCACGCCGAGTGAGGTCCAAACATTTGTAGGCTGCAGGCAGGTGATGAGTTGATGGCAGGCAGGTGAGTGATTAGGGTGCTGGGATCAGCTGTAGCAGGCTGAGAAAACACGCCCACAGACAGACTGCAACACACACATTTGCTTAGGCAAACTAAACATGGAGATTTGGATACTATAGAATATTTAGTAATAACTGCCATCCATCCATCCATCTTTTTCCGCTTATCCGAGGTGGGGTCGCGGGGGTAGCAGCCTAAGCAGGGAAGCCCAGACTTCCCTCTCCCCAGCCACTTCGTCCAGCTCTTCCTAGGAGATCCCGAGGCGTTCTCAAAACAGCCGGGAGTCGGCCGCTGGCCTGTTCTAAAAAAAGCTCAAATAGCAGCACTTACCAGTGAGCTGCCTCTATTTTTTAAATGTTGTTTATTTACTAGCAAGCTGGTCTCGCTTTGCTCGACATTTTTAATTCTAAGAGGGACAAAACTCAAATGGAATTTGAAAATCCAAGAAAATATTTTAAAGACTTACTCTTCACTTGTTTAAATAAATTCATTATTTTTTTTACTTTGCTTCCTATAACTTTCAGAAAGACTATTTAAAAGAAAAAATACAACCTTAAAAATGATTTGAGGATTTTTAAACACATACACCTTTTTACCTTTTAAATTCGTTCCTCTTCTTTCCTGACAATTTAAATCAATCAATCAATGTTTACTTATATAGCCCTAAATCACTGGTGTCTCAAAGGGCTGCACAAACCACCACGACATCCTCGGTAGGCCCACATAAGGGCAAGGAAAACTCACACCCAGTGGGACATTGGTGACAATAATGACCCAGTGGGACGTCGGTGACAATGATGACTATGAGAACCTTAGAGAGGAGGAAAGCAATGGATGTCGAGCGGATCTAACATGATACTGTGAAAGTTCAATCCACAATGGATACAACACAGTCGCGAGAGTCCAGTCCAAAGAGGATCCAAGACACAGCAGCGAGAGTCCCGTTCACAGCGGAGCCAGCAGGAAACCATCCCAAGCGTAGGCGGACCAGCAGCGCAGAGATGTCCCCAGCCGATACACAGGCGAGCAGTACATGGCCACCGGATCGGACCGGACCCCCTCCACACGGGAGAGTGGGACATAGAAGAAAAAGAAAAGAAACGGCAGATCAACTGGTCTAAAAAGGGAGTCTATTTAAAGGCTAGAGTATACAAATGAGTTTAAAGGTGAGACTTAAATGCTTCTACTGAGGTGGCATCGCGAACTGTTACCGGGAGGGTATTCCAGAGTACTGGAGCCCGAACGGAAAATGCTCTATAGCCCGCAGACTTTTTTTGGGCTTTGGGAATCACTAATAAGCCGGAGTCCTTTGAACGCAGATTTCTTGCCGGGACATATGGTACAATACAATCGGCAAGATAAGATGGAGCTAGACCGTGTAGTATTTTATACGTAAGTAGTAAAACCTTAAAGTCACATCTTAAGTGCACAGGAAGCCAGTACAGGTGAGCCAGTATAGGCGTAATGTGATCAAACTTTCTTGTTCTTGTCAAAAGTCTAGCAGCCGCATTTTGTACCAACTGTAATCTTTTAATGCTAGACATGGGGAGACCCGAAAATAATACGTTACAGTAGTCGAGGCGAGACGTAACAAACGCATGGATAATGATCTCAGCGTCTTTAGTGGACAGAATGGAGCGAATTTTAGCGATGTTACGGAGATGAAAGAAGGCCGTTTTAGTAACGCTTTTAATGTGTGCCTCAAAGGAGAGAGTTGGGTCGAAGATAATACCCAGATTCTTTACCGTGTCGCCTTGTTTAATTGTTTGGTTGTCAAATGTTAGAGTTGTATTATTAAATAGAGTTCGGTGTCTAGCAGGACCGATAATCAGCATTTCCGTTTTTTTGGCGTTGAGTTGCAAAAAGTTAGCGGACATCCATTGTTTAATTTCATTAAGACACGCCTCCAGCTGACTACAATCCGGCGTGTTGGTCAGCTTTAGGGGCATGTAGAGTTGGGTGTCATCAGCATAACAGTGAAAGCTAATACCGTATTTGCGTATGATGTCACCTAGCGGCAGCATGTAGATGCTGAAGAGTGCAGGGCCAAGGACCGAACCCTGGGGAACTCCACACGTTACCTTAACGTAGTCCGAGGTCACATTGTTATGGGAGACACACTGCATCCTATCAGTAAGATAAGAGTTAAACCAAGACAGGGCTATGTCTGACATACCAATTCGTGTTTTGATACGTTCTAATAAAATATTATGATCGACGGTATCGAAAGCAGCGCTAAGATCGAGGAGCAGCAACATAGATGACGCATCAGAATCCATCGTTAGCAATAGATCATTAGTCATTTTTGCGAGGGCTGTCTCCGTGGAGTGATTTGCCCTGAAACCGGATTGAAAGGTTTCACATAGATTGTTAGACGCTAAGTGTTCATTTAACTGCTCCGCAACAAATCAATGTTCAAGCATTTTTTTTTTATTGTAAAGAATAATAAATAATATTCAATTAAATTTTTCATTTTAGCTTCTGTTTTTTCGACGAAAAATATTTGTGAAATATTTCTTCAAACCTATTATGATTAAAATTCAAAAACAATTTCTGGCAAATCTAGAAAATCTGTAGAATCAAATTTCAATCTTTTGTAAAAGTCTTTTGAATTTCTTTTAAATTTTTTGTTCAGGAAAATCTAGAAGAAATAATGATTTGTCTTTGTTAGAAATATGGCTTGGTCCAATTTGTTATATATTCTAACAAAATACAATTGGATATCAACCTATTTTAAAACATGTCATCAAAATTCTAAAATTAATCTTAATCAGGAAAAATTACAAATGATGTTCCATATATTATTATTTTTTTTTTTTCCAAAAAGATTTAAATTAGCTAGTTTTTCTCTTCTTTTTTACGGTTGAATTTTGAATTTTAAAGAGTCGAAATTGAAGATAAACTATGTTTGAAAATGTAATTTTAATTTTTTTCCTGTTTTCTCCTCTTTTAAACCGTTCAATTAAGTGTTTTTTTCATCATTTATTCTCTACAAAAAACATTCCGTAAAAGGAAAAAAAATGTACGACGGAATGACAGAAATACCCATATATATATATATATATATATATATATATATATATATATATATATATATATATATATATATATATATATATATATATGTGTAAGCAACTTTTCTTACCTTCTGGTACTTGTTGATGTTTATTTGAGATCTGTTTAAGTCCTGAAAATGCGCGTGCGTCCGCCCTTGTAGTCCGTACTGACACCGTAGTCAATAAGCTTCTTTTTCCAAGCGCCAAAACTGATTGAGTATTGGTGCATGCAAAACAGCAGCAGGCGGCTGTTGCCTGCGAGCCGGTTCTAATACTAATCAAATATCATCCTGGGGGCCATAGATAATTCATCCATTCATCCATCCATTTTTCTCCCGCTTGTCCATTTCGGCGTCGTGGGGGGTGCTGGAGCCTATCTCAGCAGCATTCGGGCGGAAGGCGGGGTAAACCCTGGACAAGTCGCCACCTCATCATAGGGCCAATACAGATAGACAGACAACATTCACACACTAGGGCCAATTTAGTGTCGCCAATAAACCTATCCCCAGGTGCATGTTTTTGGAAGTGGGAGGAAGCCGGAGTGCCCGGAGGGAACCCACGCAGTCATGGGGAAGAACATGCAAACTCCACACGGAAAGATCCCGAGCCCAGAACTCAGAAACTACCTATTGTGAGGCACATGCACTGACCCTTTTACCACTGTGCTGTCCAGAGGGAAGAGATAATTAATTCAAGTGCAAAGTCAAGGCCCGCGGGACTTTGACACATAGGACCAAGATCAGGCCTGGAGAATTATTTTGACTGGGGGGCCAAATTTAGAGAAATAAATATGTCTGAGGGCCGGTATATCTATTTTTAGGAACACTAATACAAAACCTCACAATAATGTCTGATTGAATGCTAAAAAAGTTTTGACAGGCCGTCAAATAATTATTTACTTTAGAATTTGATGCCAGCAACACGTGACAAAGAAGATGGGAAATGTGGCAATAAATACTGATAAAGTTGAGGAATGCTCATCAAACACTTATTTGGAATATCCCACAGGTGTGCAGGCTAATTGGGAAGAGGTGCGTGCCATGATTGGGTATAAAAACAGCTTCCCAAGAAATGCTCAGTCTTTCACAAGAAAGGATGGGGCGAGGTACACCCCTTTGTCCACAACTGCGTGAGCAAATAGTCAAACAGTTTAAGAACAACGTTTCTCAAAGTGCAATTGCAAGAAATTTAGGGATTTTAACATCTACGGTCCATAATATCATCAAAAGGTTTAGAGAATCGAGAGAAATCACTCCACGTAAGCTGCATGGCCGGAAACCAACATTGAATGACCGTGACCTTCGATCCCTCAGACGGCAGTGTATCAAAAACCGACATCAATCTCCAAAAGATATTACCACATGGACTCAGGAACACTTCAGAAAACCACTGTCACTGAGTAAAGTTCGTCGCTACATCTGTAAGTGCAAGTTCAAACTCTACTATGCAACATGAAAGCCATTTATCAACAACATCCAGAAACGCCGCCGGCTTCTCTGGGTCCGAGATCATCCAAGATGGACTGATGCAAAGTGGAAAAGTGTTCTGTGGTCTGACGAGTCCACATTTCAAATTGTTTTTGGAAATATTCGACATTGTGTCATCCGGACCAAAGGGGAAGCGAACCACCCAGACTGTTATCGACGCAAAGTTCAAAAGCCTGCATCTGTGATGGTATGGGGGTGCATTAGTGCCCAAGGAATTGGGTAATTTACACATCTGTGAAGGACCAATTAATACTGAAAGGTACATACAGGGTTTGGAACAACATATGCTGCCATCTAAGCGCCCCTGCTTATTTCAGCAATACAATGCCAAGGCACATTCAGCATGTGTTACAACAGCGTGGCTTCTTAAAAAAAGAGTGTGGGTACTTTCCTGTCCCTCATCGAAAATGTGTGGCGCATTATGAAGCGTAAAATACGACAGCGGAGACCCCGGACTGTTGAACGACTGAAGGTCTACATAAAACAAGAATGGGAAAGAATTCCACTTTCAAAGCTTCAACAATTAGTTTTCTCAGTTCCCAAACGTTTATTGAGTGTTGTTAAAAGAAAAGGTGATGTAACACAGTGGTGAACATGCCCTTTCCCAACTACTTTGGCACGTTTTGCGAAATTCTAAGTTAACTATTATTTGCAAAAAAATAAATAAAGTTAATGAGTTTGAACATCAAATATCTTGTTTTTGTAGTGCATTCATTTGAATATGGGTTGAAAAGGATTTGCAAATCATTGTATTCCGTTTATATTTACATCCAACTCATATGGAAACGGGGTTTGTATTTTAATTCGACCCAGTTTCTTTTAAACCCCAAACAAGTCCGACCTGATTTCTACTGTTCGGTCCCAGTGGCTTTGACGTGTTGAGTGCTGACAAAGTCACGAGACGGTAGCCATTATAGCTCGGCTATGTTAAGTTGGGGCATACCTCAGTGGTCCCGAGTGGAAGAGTTTGTGCGCTACTGCAAACACGTGTGAAGGAACTGGGCAGGTGAAGCTCGCCGTAGTGTAAAAAAAACATCACGCTGCCCGGTCCGTTACCTCGTCTAATGTTACACACATCAGTGTTTAAAATAGCCGGTGAGAGCTGCTGAGTGGTAAATGATGATGACCCGCACTAAACCCCACAACCCTCACAACACACACACACACACACGCACACACACACACACACACACACACACACACACACACACACACACACACACACACACACACACACACACACACACACACACACACACACCGGAGGCATGAAGGATTTGAAGGTTGTATTACCATTATTTTTGTATTTATCACACACATAGACAGAAAAGTGAAGAAACTAACACATTGTATGGTCACATAAAAGTGATAACTTTATAACAGTGACACAAAATTACTGGTGGAAAGTTGCAAACATTAAATCTGACCTTTCAAGAAGGCTACCTAAAAGTTCTGTTTGTTTGTTTTCTTCATTAAAGTAAAGAATAAGAATTACTTACAGACCCCGTTTCCATATGAGTTGGGAAATTGTGTTAGATGTAAATATAAACGGAATGCAATGATTTGCAAATCCTTTTCAACCCATATTCAATTGAATGCACTACAAAGACAAGATATTTGATGTTCAAACTCATAAACTTTTTTTTTTTTTTTCAAATAATTAACTTAGAATTTCATGGCTGCAACACTTGCCAAAGTAGTTGGGAAAGGGCATGTTCACCACTGTGTTACATCACCTTTTCTTTTAACAACACTCAATAAACGTTTGGGAACTGAGGAAACTAATTGTTGAAGCTTTGAAAGTGGAATTCTTTCCCATTCTTGTTTAATGTAGAGCTTCAGTCGTTCAACAGGCCGGCGGCGTTTCCGGGTGTTGTTGACACTGCTAAAGCTTAACCTATTTTACCTTGACAATCTATAAGGTTACTATAGACCAGGGGTAGGGAACCTATGGCTCGGGAGCCAGATGTGGCTCTTTTGACGACTGCATCAGGCTCTCAGATAAATTTGAGCTGACTCTGCTTAACTCGATAAATAATGAATGATTCCACTTGTAACCAGTGTTAAAAATGATGTTCAAAATATAAAACATCATTGTGCATTTTTAATCCATCCATCCGTTTTCTACCGCACCTGTTCAAGAAGTTGCGTTGATGGTAAGAAGTTATTTATTTATTATTGGTTAGTGTGGGGCTTGCCCTCCTGGGGGTTCTTCAGACCACCAAGAACCGACATGAGACCCTGTTTCAGGGTTACAGTATTGTTTCATTTTTCAATAAGTCTCTCAGTTGCTTTCCAGCAATTGTCTTTTTCTCTTTCGTTCTGGCTCGCGCTCTGGCTCCAGCACCAACCCCGTCTGTCCTCCTGGCTACTGCTTATAACATAGCGACAGGTGATTAGGTAACAAGGCCCAGGTGTACCGTCCACGCACCTGTCGCTGATTTCGAGGCCGGTCCTGGCAACACCCCGCTTCGCTGCAGGCCCGCAGGCCACGCCCCCTCCACAGTTAGCTTCAGAATAACAATGTTATTACAAAGAATAAGAGACCTATTATACTCTAAAAATGTTAGTCTTACTTAAAAATGTTGTGTTCAGGGTTAAAAAAATATTTTACGGCTCTTACGGAAATACATTTTAAAATATTTGGCTTCTTGGCTCTCTCAGCCAAAAAGGTTCCCGACCCCTGCTATAGACCCAAAGCTGGGGGAACTGGGGAGAAACGCAGAACACTGCTAAAGCTTAACCTATTTTCCTATTTTACTATAAAAATATATAAGGTTACTATAGACAAGGTCTGGATGGTTCGCTTCCCCTTTGGTCCGGATGACACGATGTCGATTATTTCCAAAAACAATTTGAAATGTGGACTCGTCAGACCACAGAACACATTTCCACTTTGCATCAGTCCATCTTAGATGATCCCGGGCCCAGTAAAGCCGACTGCGTTTCTGGATGTTGTTGATAAATGGCTTTGGCTTTGCATATTAGAGCTTTAACTTGCACTTACAGATTTAGCGACAAACGGTACTTAGTGACAGTGGTTTTCTGAAGTGTTCCTGAGCCTATGTGGTGATATCCTTTAGAGATTGATGTCTGTTTTTGATACAGTGCCGTCTGAGGGATCGAAGGTCACGGTCATGGTTTCCGGCCATGACGCTTACGTGGAGTGATTTCTCCAGATTCTCTGAACCTTTTGATGATATAATGGACCATAGATGTTGAAATCCCTAAATTTCTTGCAATTGCACTTTGAGAAACGTTGTTCTTAAACTGTTTGACTATTTGCTCACGCAGTTGTGGACAAAGGGGTGTACCTCGCTCCATCCTTTCTTGTGAAAGACTGAGCATTTTTTGGGAAGCTGTTTTTATACCCAATCATGGCATCCACCTGTTCCCAATTATTCTGCACACCTGTGGGATGTTCCAAATAACTGTTTGATGAGCATTCCTCAACTTTATCAGTATTTATTGCCACCATTCCCAACTTCTTTAGTCACAGCTTGCTGGTATCAAATTCTAAAGTTAATGATTATTTGCAAAAAAAAAAAAAAAAAGTTTATCAGTTTGAACATCAAATATGTTGTCTTTGTAGCATATTCAACTGAATATGGGTTGAAAATGATTTGCAAATCATTGTATTCTGTTTATATTTACATCTAACACAATTTCCCAACTTATATGGAAACAGGGTTTGTACATGTTTTTTACTCACAGATAACCGATAACATATTTTTTTGTTTTAATTTGGGCTGTCAAAACGATTTAAATATTTAATCACGATCAATTACATTTTGTTCATATTTAACTCATTATTAATCGCAATCAATCACAAATAGATATTTTTTTTCAGCATTGGTTAATAAGTGTACTCCTGACTGATTATTTTAAGGTTTTGCAATAACATGACTGAACATTTAGTTCAAATGAAATGTTTTGCTTAAAACATTATGCTCTTTTAAATGGCTCGACACAAAATTTTTCTTCTCTTTGTCCATTTCTGCTCGCTAATTATCCCCCGCTTTTGGCTCAACAGTAACTGAACGCAGCTACGCCATCCCAAGCTACGGAATGGGGCGAGGGTCAAAAAGATTGACAGCTCTGATTAATTTCTGTATTACTTGAAAACAAAAACAGTTTTTTGTTTTTTATAAAACGTTTCCCAAACATTTAATAAAGTCAAATACACATAAGGCAACAACAGAAGTATCCAATTTTTCTCTTCTCTTAAATAAATCTGTAAAGCAGTTAAAAATAATAATAATAATGATAAAATAAAAAAATAAAAATATATATATATATATATATTTAAAAAAAATGTAATCGATTAAGAATTGCTAAAAATAAGAATCGCAATTAATCTGATTTTTTTTTTTTTTTTACATTCCTATAATAAATGTATCTGTCAATATATACAACTGTGGTGTGTTTAAGACCCTCGAATAAAGTTAGAACAATAATAATAATAATAATTATGTATTATGATTCGTGTTACCAATTGATGATCATTTTTTTACAAATCAGCTAATCGCTACTTTACACCTTGAAGTAAAATTTGACAGATTTATAGTCATATTTAGGTTAATAATGATTTTAATTCATATTCTGCCCACTTTGTGATACATTTTTTGAAAAAACTTCAAGTGTTTTAAAAAGCTGGTTTGAATGAAATCCATGCAATATTTAGTTTTTTTAGTGCACATAAACATACAAATGTTTGTGTATGAGAAGGCACTGTTGGGTTTAAGGTGGGATAGGAGGCTCCCTCAGGACTCTTGTGTGTGTAATCTTGAGATGTACTCCAATGTAACCTTATATGCACGATCGAAATAAACTCAGACCATTACCAACTGTTTTGGTATGTTATGTTTGACCACAGCAGTCTTTCCATACAGAGTTTCTCGGGTTTCTTCCGGTGGGACACAATAAAATACAGTGATACCTGCACCATTTTATACTTGAGATACAAGCCGTCTTTTTGTATTTCTTTAAGTTGCGAGCGTAATTTGAGGTAAAAGCATTTTCACCCTTAAGTAGAGCAATATTTGTAACAGGGTTGTGGCGTTTAAGCAATAAAAAAATAATATATTGTCGCAGGTTGTTGTTACTGCTTCATTTACATAAGAAACAAACATAAGTTTGGATTGGACTTTGACATTCACGTTTGAGCGCAGCTCAGAAATCGACAAAATTGTACCCCATCCCCGTCAGAACTAAGAAAGTTAGTGCAAAAGTGAAGAAACGGATGACCGAATTAGAGAAACAAACCATTAAAAAAGGTGTGCTTGAAGGTCAATCAATCAATCAATGTTTATTTATATAGCCCCAAATCACAAATGTCTCAAAGGACTGCACAAATCATTACGACTACAACATCCTCGGAAGAAACCATAAAAGGGCAAGGAAAACTCACACCCAGTGGGCAGGGAGAATTCACATCCAGTGGGACGCCAGTGACAATGCTGACTATGAGAAACCTTGGAGAGGACCTTAGATGTGGGCAACCCCCCCCCCCCCACCCTCTAGGGGACCGAAAGCAATGGATGTCGAGCGGGTCTAACATGATACTGTGAAAGTTCAATCCATAGTGGCTCCAACACAGCCGCGAGAGTTCAGTTCAAGCGGATCCAAGACTGCAGCGAGAGTCCCGTCCACAGGAAACCATCTCAAGCGGATCAGCAGCGTAGAGATGTCCCCAACCGATACAGGCGAGCGGTCCATCCTGGGTCCCGACGAGCGGTCCATCCTGGGTCTCGACTCTGGACAGCCAGTACTTCATCCATGGTCATCGGACCGGACCCCCTCCACAAGGGAGGGGGGGACATAGGAGAAAGAAAAGAAGCGGCAGATCAACTGGTCTAAAAAGGAGGTCTATTTAAAGGCTAGAGTATACAGATGAGTTTTAAGGTGAGACTTAAATGCTTCTATTGAGGTAGCATCTCGAACTGTTACCGGGAGGGCATTCCAGAGTACTGGAGCCCGAACGGAAAACGCTCTATAGCCCGCAGACTTTTTTGGGGCTCTAGGAATCACTAATAAGCCGGAGTCTTTTGAACGCAGATTTCTTGCCGGGACATATGGTACAATACAATCGGCAAGATAGGCTGGAGCTAGACCGTGTAGTATTTTATACGTAAGTAGTAAAACCTTAAAGTCACATCTTAAGTGCACAGGAAGCCAGTGCAGGTGAGCCAGTACAGGCGTAATGTGATCAAACTTTCTTGTTCTTGTCAAAAGTCTAGCAGCCGCATTTTGTACCAACTGTAATCTTTTAATGCTAGACATGGGGAGACCCGAAAATAATACGTTACAGTAATCGAGACGAGACGTAACAAACGCATGGATAATGATCCCGGCGTCTTTAGTGGACAAAATGGAGCGAATTTTAGCGATATTACGGAGATGAAAGAAGGCCGTTTTAGTAACGCTTTTAATGTGTGACTCAAAGGAGAGAGTTGGGTCGAAGATAATACCCAGATTTTTTACAGAGTCACCTTGTTTTATTATTTGGTTGTCAAATGTCAAAGTTGTATTATTAAATAGAGGTCGGTGTCTAGCAGGACCGATAATCAGCATTTCCGTTTTTTTGGCATTAAGTTGCAAAAAGTTAGCGGACATCCATTGTTTAATTTCATTAAGACACGCTTCCAACTGACTACAGTCCGGCGTGTTGGTCAGCTTTAGGGGCATGTAGAGTTGGGTGTCATCAGCATAACAGTGAATGCCAAGAGTGTGCAAAGCAGTAATCAGAGCAAAGGGCGACTATTTTGAAGAAACTCGAATAGAAAACATGTTTTCCATTATTTCAAGTACATAACTCCACGTGTTCATTGCCCAGTCGCGTGCAAGTGTGTTTGATATGATATGGCTCTCACGGAAATACATTTTGAAATATTTGGCTTTCATGGCTCTCTCAGCCAAAAAGGTTCCCGACCCATGTTTTAAACATTAATTGATTCATTTGAATGTTTCGCAAACAATGTTGAAATCCTGCAACAGTCAGTTCACATACGCGGTTCCAGCAGGACCAGACGGACATTATAAGCGACTCGTTTTCGAGGCTTTGTGCTGGCGAAGGTCAGAGTCTTGGAACAAAGACAAATCTCCTCCAAATGTCTCGAGTCAAAAGGGTTGCCAACGCAATATGTCAGGCCGTAAATTACATCCACGGCATGATTGTTCACAAAGTCATTTATGCACAGTTGGATCTCGCTCTCCAAGTCCACAAAGCACATGTAGACTGGTTGGAGAAGGCATTCGACCGTGTCCCTAGGGAAGTCCTGTGGGGAGTGCTCAGAGAGTATGGGGTACCGGACTGTCTTATTGTGGCAGTCCGCTCCCTGTATGATCAGTGTCAGAGCTTGGTCCGCATTGCTGGCAGTAAGTCGGACACGTTTCCAGTGAGGGTTGGACTCCGCCAAGGCTGTCCTTTGTCACCGATTCTGTTCATAACTTTTATGGACAGAATTTCTAGGCGCAGCCAAGGCGTTGAGGGGATCCGGTTTGGTGGCCACGGGATTGGGTCTCTGCTTTTTGCAGATGATGTAGTCCTGATGGCTTCATCTGACCGGGATCTTCAGCTCTCACTGGATCGGTTCGCAGCCGAGTGTGAAGCGACCGGAATGAGAATCAGCACCTCCAAGTCCGAGTCCATGGTTCTCGCCCGGAAAAGGGTGGAGTGCCATCTCCGGGTTGGGGAGGAGACCCTGCCCCAAGTGGAGGAGTTCAAGTACCTGGGAGTCTTGTTCACGAGTGGGGGAAGAGTGGATCGACGTTGTATCTATGGTCATGAGCTTTGGGTCATGACCGAAAGGATAAGATCATGGGTACAAGCGGCCGAAATGAGTTTCCTCCGCCGTGTGGCGGGGCTCTCCCTTAGAGATAGGGTGAGAAGCTCTGCCATCCGGGAGGAGCTCAACGTAAAGCCGCTGCTCCTCCATATCGAGAGGAGCCAGATGAGGTGGTTCGGGCATCTGGTCAGGATGCCACCTGAACGCCTCCCTAGGGATGTGTTTAGGGCACGTCCAGCTGGTAGGAGGCCACGGGGAAGACCCAGGACACGTTGGGAAGACTATGTCTCCCGGCTGGCCTGGGAACTTCTCGGGATCCCCCGGGAAGAGCTGGACGAAGTGGCTGGAGATAGGGAAGTCTGGGCTTCCCTGCTTAGGCTGCTGCCCCCGCGACCCGACCTCGGATAAGCGGAAGATGATGGATGGATGGATGGATGGATCTCGCTCCAAACCGAGATCCACCGACAACGAGGTCAGAGCGTTTCCACTGGGCAACAACGAGCTCACGCCACATCACCATGTTCTAACCTGGTCGAAAGTGCGCTTATTTGGAAGCCTTTCCGTCAAAGCATGCCTCCGTGATGCGCGGCTCCTATTAATATCCAACATAGCAAGAATGAGACCCCGCCCCCCGCAGCCCTACCCCGCACCCGAACCGCTGACTTACCGCCAGTTTGACACCTGATATTCCGTTACAACCTGACAACCTGCTTCACACCCTTTCTGAGCACATGGAATGGTCAGGTCAAGCTGGCCAAACTCGGGTCACAGCAGATGCTTTGCCCATCATCTGCCCGGAGTGGAACACCGCCGATGGCGTTGGCAATATCGCGACACGGAGCACGAACACGAGGATACGACCGCTTTTGTGCATTTAAAAAAATAAATCAATAAATAAAATACGACCCATTCTTACAGTGCTGAGAGACATGTAATGCGTATGATGACAGCAGGCGTGTGTGCACTTTTACCACTTAGGGCAGCACATGCGACCCGTTAAAGGGGAACTGTTACGAAATTGGAGAGTGGATCCCAAGGATGCAGACACGTAGTTTGGTTATAGTTAAATTCTTCCTTTATTTTGGTGGAAGTGGAACGTAGCCAAAAATAAAATTCGATGGTGGAAATACAAAAACACACCATGAAGAATAACTATATCAAACAACCAAAAATAGAACAGAAAACGCTAGACAAAGCTAGGAACAATACAGGCTGGGAAAAAAATACAAAACAGGAGTACAAA
This sequence comes from Nerophis ophidion, assembly GCF_033978795.1. NCBI lineage: Eukaryota > Metazoa > Chordata > Actinopteri > Syngnathiformes > Syngnathidae > Nerophis > Nerophis ophidion. The sequence goes on from NC_084623.1 coordinate 13,344,304, forward strand.
GTACAAAATAAGGACGCTACACGAAGCTAGGATAATTTACTTATGTTAGACCCGCTCGACATCCATTGCTTTCCTCCTCTCCAAGGTTCTCATAGTCATCATTGTCACCGACGTCCCACTGGGTCATTATTGTCACCAATGTCCCACTGGGTGTGAGTTTTCCTTGCCCTTATGTGGGCCTACCGAGGATGTCGTAGTGGTTTGTGCAGCCCTTTGAGACACCAGTGATTTAGGGCTATATAAGTAAACATTGATTGATTGATTGATACTTCAAAAACGAAGTAAAACAAAGAAAAAAAATGCTAACTAAAAGCGCTAGACAAGGCTAGGGTATAAATAGGCAAACCTGAGAGGTGCACAAGACAGACTAGAAAGTCTGCGAGTGTGTAGGAGGCCAAGACACATGCGAGTGAAACTTGCAGTGGACACAAAGTTCCGGCACTGACAGGCCGTCAGTACCCAGACTAAATAGGCCACCTTAATCAACTTCAGGTGTGCACGATTGCCCAGCATCAGCTGCACTCCAGACTGTGGGCGAGAGCAAGAGTAAACATGACGTGCAAACCAACACAGAAAAACATTGGAAAATTCAGTTCACCACAGGAACATTATCACCAGACCTATGCTCCCGTCCAAAGGCAAAACCCAGTAACTCAATTTTGGTCCAAACTGAGCTGATAATAATTTTGGAGTTCCAAGGTGATATGCTTTACATTAGTGCTGTGGTTCTCAAACTTTGTTTGTCATCCCCCACTTTGGACAAGGGGGAGTTTTCAAGCCCCACCTGCCCCCATCGCCACAACAGAACGCTAATGCCAAGCTTAACATTTTCAAATTTATTGAACATCAAGTAACATTCAAGTCAGGGTTTCCCAAACATTCATTTATTTGTGGCGGCTCGCCACGAAAGAATTACGGCCGCCACAAATAAAAAAAAAAATAAAAAAATTCGCTCGGGATCTTTCTGTGTGGAGTTTGCATGTTCTCCCCGTGACTGCGTGGGTTCCCTCCAGGTACTCCGGCTTCCTCCCACTTCCAAAGACATGCACCTGGGGATAGGTTGATTGGCAACACTAAATTGGCCCTAGTGTGTGAATGTGAGTGTGAATGTTGTCCGTCTATCTGTGTTGGCCCTGCGATGAGGTGGCGACTTGTCCAGGGTGTATCCCGCCTTCCGCCCGATTGTAGCTGAGATAGGCGCCAGCGCCCCCCGCGACCCCAAAAAGGGAATAAGCGGTAGAAAATGGATGGGATGGATGAAAAAAAAAATTCGGCTTTTGACTCGCTGGACCGCTCTTAAAAGCAATGGGACTCTGTCTGTGAATGGAGCTTGTAGTTACATTTTATATAAATATGTAAATATGATATAAAGTGTTGTAATTATATTCCAACTCCGCATTCTTCTTGGTCATTGCCGCCGCAAGAATATAATAATAAAATTTTTTTTTTAAGTGAAATTCCCTCCCTGTCATGTCTCTATTCCCCGCAGGTGGGGCCCGCCCCATACTTTTAGAAACGCTGCATTAGTGTATGCCAGGGGTGTCGAACTCAAATACAGAGTGGGCCAAAGTGTTAAAACCGAACAAAGTTGTGGGCCAAGGTTGAACAAATTAACCTTTTAATAGGGACCCAAACAAGTTTTGCATTGAATATTGAACAAGCAAGGCTTATATAACTATATAGTGACATGCAAAATCGAGTTTCAAATAATAATAATTAAAAAATATCAATGGCATATCAAATAAAAATTAAATAAAAAATAAAAATTGAATGCCTCTTTTCGGCGGCGGGGTTTGGTGGTAACGGGGGTGTATATTGTAGCGTCCCGGAAGAGTTAGTGCCGCAAGTGGTTCCGGGTATTTGTTCTGTTGTGTTACAGTGTGGATGTTCTCCCAAATTGTTTGTCATTCTTGTTTGGTGTGGGTTCACAGTGTGGCGCATATTTGTAACAGTGCGCACAAGATACATATCTAAAAAAAAAAAATTGTCCCCATGTCCGTTTAGGGTAGGTGTGTCAAACTCATTTTAGCTCAGGGGCCACACAGTGGAAAATCTATTACCAGGTGGGCAGCACATGCGAAATCATGGCATGAGAACTTTCCTCCAGAAGGTCGTATCTTTGTCCATGTGATGTCAGATGAAAACTAAAATTGAGCTGTTTGCCCACAATACCCAGCAATATGTTTGGAGGAGAAATCCTTTAATCCCAGGAACACCACCCTACTGTCAATCATGGTGGTGGTAGTATTATGCTCTGGGTCTGTATTGCTGCCAATGGAACTGGTGTTTTACAGAGAGTGAATGGGACCATGAAAAAGGAGGATTACCTCCAAATTATTTTTACATTGTGGCTTTTTGCTCAATTTTTCCAAATGTACCTTTTTTGATTTTTTGCATGCCAGAAAAAACAAACCACAGTCTGCAAACGGCCTCCGAGCCCCACGTTAGACACCCTTGGGGCTCCGTACATCTGCGATCCCTCCGAGGTTTCTCATTGAGTTTTTCCTTGCCCTGATGTGTGATATAAGCCGAAGAGATGTCCTTGTTTCTTATGCAGCCCTTTGAGACACTTGTGATTAAGGGCTATATAAATAAACTTTGATTAATTGATTGATTTTTTGTCCCAAAAAAAACTTTTTTTTACAGAAAAAACACAAAATATACAATATTTTTCCCACTCGAAAAAATTCAGTCGCATATTTAATTTGAATGGAGCCTTAAATAGGTTAATAATTATTCATTACATCAGTAATTTCAATTCATATTTTTTTTTTTTTAAGCATATTTTTATTTTATTTTTTAAGTCCCACTAAAATGATTGGCGATCCAAAAGGGCTCATAAAAATAAGTTTTTTTTATTGTTTTCATTTTTTTTACTGGTTTTAACACTTAAGTGTATAAATGAACTTCAGATCTATTTGTTGATTGTAAGTTTTAGTTATCATATTTTCATTGCTTTTTTGTTTGTTTTATGCCCTATTTGTCCAAAAAAAAAAAAATAGGTTTCTATATAGCAAACAAAGAAAATAAGCAACAGTTTCCCTACATAATAATTTAAAGTGGAGTTTTTTGATGTGAAGTAATTGGTCAATAATTCACAACAACTTTACATTTTAGTATTTATTATTTTTTTGGAGAATTTACAGCTTTAAAGAAAATAACACCCTGCATGGCAGCAGTCAACATTGTAACTTTTTTTCTCATTACATTTGACCTGATTGCTCTTTTATTCCAATTTTTTATGTTGTTTTGTTGTTGTTTTTTTAATAGTATTTGCAAAATTAGTTGCAGACCTCAAATGGCCCCTGGGTCATCCTTTGGACATCCTTGGGACAAGTGGAATTAAAGAAGGGCAGGATAACTCACTTTCATTCTTTTTGTTTTTCTATCCATGTTCTGCACATGACCTTTTGGATTCTGAGCTGGAACTCGGCTGAGGTTGATACTGCCACCTTCTGGCAAGTTTTAACAATAGCAGATCATTCTGTTTCCTGTTTGTCACTAATTATACCTTTTCGGATTTTGTTTTGATGGGTTTTGTTGCGTTCTGACCCGTTCTTCCTTTGGTCAACACCCCCAGGTTATTTTATGACACATAACCTGGTTTTAAATCAATCAGAGACAGAGGTTGCTCATTTTGATATTTTATAACCAAAGCGCTTTGGGAGATCAATCTAGATACAACATTTCAAAGGCACGGTCCAAATTGATCTAATCCTAAAATGGCAGTTTCTCCCTCCTCACTCACTCTTACCCGCCTCTCTTCTTCTCCTCCCTACCTCGGACAGTTGAGATAACAGATTGTTATGGCTTCATTCCGACATTCCAAATTCAAGGTCTGTGTAAAAGGCTCACACTTTAGCTGTTCTAAAATCTGACTAGGAAATAAAAAGACAACCAAATCCAACAGTTTCCATTACTAAATAAATACAAAACCCTATCAATGCTATCAAAACAATTATAAAACATTATTTTAAGTATTATTACTATTATCCGTCAAAAATTAAGATGTCCAAGAGGATTATTGCAATCTAATAGTGGTTCGGCCTTAAGGTTGTATTTTTGCCTTATCCTTCACTTTAAGCATGAGTAAAAAATGTGTGAAAATGTACTACATACAACTAGAGAAAGACATGATACAATATTACCTGCTCACAGATGCTACCTGGTGGTTGTTTGAGCACACTGCAGCTAGTCCTGGATCATACCACTCCTTACTGTTTCAGTCACACGCAGGATTCTCACAGGAATGAGGCTAAAATACTACCTTACCTACCGTAATTCATTTTTACTTGGTTTGGTTTAACCTGGCACAGAAAGGGTTTTTAAATAGAAACTAAATAATTCTTTATTTATTTTTTTAACAGAAACCCAACTAGGATCCCTATACCAACATCAGAGAACAAGTACAGAGCGCTTTAATGTTTCACTGGTGAGCTTGTTAAGAAGAAAACCGTTCTTAAGAAATTCATTGCTGTGATGTTGTTGTTTTTTAGATCTTATAAAGTTTGCCTTCCATTCCTATAAACCACCAAACTGAGGAAAATGTATAATTTCTTGGAAATATGAATCAGTATAGATCAACTATACAGTAACTGTGACTCCTGGCACCTCTAATATCGCCATGGTAACCACGATTTGAGTCAGTCCAAGGCAATTAACTCTAAAATATCACGAACCCCGAACACCTTTATAACACTTTTGACATTTTACTCAAATTAGTGTGGAAAAACTCAACTCTTTCTTTTAGTCACTGATTTTCTGTCCGACCCCATATTGAGTTAAAGTTGGTATGGTATTTATATTCACCTTTGTATGAAGTACAGTAACTCCAAATAGCCTACAATAAACGGATACACACACTTGTTGACTCACACGTCCTCCCCTCACCGGACCCAAAACCCCCCACTCCAAATGTCCGGCACCTCGAGTTATGGTTGCGTGTATTTTCAATGTACGTTCATTGTTAAGAAGGTTAAAAACAAAACAAATTGCAGAGAGAGCATGAGTCCACTTTTTATCCATACAGTAGATTTATCAGATTTAAATTCTGTGTCAAAAGTGTGCCATTTGCAGCCCACAGCTAATGTTTTAAAGGCCCACGGCACATTCTAAATATACTATTAAATTAAACAAAAACATAACAAAAGTGAATAAAAAAAACTTAAAGGTTAAATGTAATTTAGAAAAAAGTTGCAATGTTGAGTAATAAAACAAAGCAGTTTTTTTTCTCTTTCAAACTGTCATTGCTCAAAACATAAACATATGTAGAGTATATGTAGTATATGAATAATATATTTATATTATATATATACTATATATATAATACATTGTATATATTATATTATTTATTATTATTTTTGTCTATTGTGAGCAAACTGTGGTGCTGAATTTCCCCCAGGGATCAATGAAGTACTTTCTATTCTATTCAAAAATATTGAATCAAAATCAATCTTATTATGAATTATTGACCTATCCAAGGTTCCCATTACTTCACATCAAATATTCCACTAAGAAAAATATTTTTGGTGGAAGATTTTGCAAATTTGGTAAATAAATAACCAAAAAATGTGTATTTTGTTGTTTTCTTACTGCACCGAAAATGAACCGAACCGTGACCTCTAAACCCAAGTACGTACCGAACTGAAATTTTTGTGTACCGTTACACCCTTAATATATATATATATATATATATATATATATATATATATATATATATATATATATATATATATATATATGTATATGTACATTAGGTCAGGAAAAAACTCAGAGGCTATTTCATCCCTACAAGCCTGTTTCGCAGGTTTCCCTGCTCTTAAGGGGATTTTATATACTTCAATAAAGTATACTTCTATATATTTCAACAAGCCTGTTTCACAGGTTTTCTCTACTCTTCAGGAGATTTTAAATACTTCTATAAAATCCCCTGAAGAGCAGGGAAACCTGAGAAACAGGCTTGTTGGGATGAAATAGGCTCTGTGTTTTTTGTGATTGAATCTTCATCTAAACTGAATTATACGTATCAGTATAGTCACTTTTGGACTCCTTTGGTCAGCTCAGCTTAGATTAATTAATCCATCATTTTAATATTATTCACCATTTTTTGAGTAGTCCTCACCATGTTCTACATAGGGTGGATAGTTGACATAAATTGGAACAAGAGATGATACAATATTACCTGGATTTTATATACTTCAATAAAGTATACTTTTATATACTTCAAAAAGCTTGTTTCACAGGTTTTCCCTGCTCTTCGGGAGATTTTATATACTTCAATAAAATCCCCTAAAGAGCAGGGAAACCTGCGAAACAGGCTTGTAGGGATGAAATAGGCTCTGTGTTTGTTGTGATTGAATTTTCATCCAAACGGAATTATTAGTCTCAGTATAGTCACTTTTGGACTCCTTTGGTCAGCTCAGTTTAGATTAATTAATCTATCATTTTAATGTTATTCACCATTTTTTGAGTAGTCCTCACCATGTTCTACATTGGGTGGATAGTTGACATAAATTGGAACAAGAGGTGGTGCCGAAACATAAAAACAGGAGATATACACCACCAATTTTTCCCTGTATAACGATGGGGCATGTGTATGTTGGTAAACATCACTCTCTGATGGCCTTAAGAGCAGTGCTGGCTATCGGGTTGGTAGCTCGGGCTTTTTAGCTCCAAAGGTAGCGTGCTCGTCTCTCATGCCGGCGATCCAAGTCCCAGTCCTTGGTGTAACAGAAAAACCGGGACCGAACTAGCCGGGTTACACCTTTACATTATTAGAAGGGTCATGATCCATGGCCTGGATCATGATTTGTTTAGTTATATTCTGTTAGTTTTGGACTCCCTTAGTTCCTGTTTTGTGCACCTCGGGGTTTGTTTTGGTTTCCATGGGGATTAATTGGGTTCACCTGCCTCTGGGTAGTGGTTGGCACGCTCACCTGCTGTCGACCACTATTCAGAGAGATATTTATCCACCTTTTTCGCCACGCTCAGTCCAGCTTCATTGGTTGCTTCATGCAACAAGTTACGTTTGGTTATTCCCATGATTCTTGATTCCTGTTCCTGGGCTAAGCTTCGCCATAGCTTCCCATGCTATCGGCCCGCTTTTCTGTTTATTCTGGTTTTCTTGATTGATTTATGGAAAATAAATATTCTCCTGCCTCATGCCTTTGTCCGGAGTTGTCCGTCTGCATCCCGGGAGAACAACCCCGCATTAAGATGTGACCCGCACGCTACAAAAACTAAATATACTGAATTATTAACTAGTTTTTAAAAAGGAAAACAAAACAAAAAACAAGAAAAAAATATTTACTTTTCAAGTTTAGTTCATGTACATTTCCCAGCATAATTAGGTCAGCGGAAATTGCACCAATAAAACTCAAAATCAGACAGCAAAGTGTTTGCATTTGTGTAGGTTTCCTCAGAGGATGTCCACTCGAGCAAAGGACTGGTCAGTCCCAAGACTGTTCTCCACAAACACTTCGTACATTCCAGTATCTGCCAGTCGGGCTTTTTTTATGGTCAAAATTGTGTTGGTGTCGCCGACATCATAGAATACCCTGCAAGACAATAATAGTACTGAATTACAAGTGGTAAGTATGTGGTTTTATTTATGAGGTGGATATAATCATACTGATCACTAGTAGTGTCCCGAAGCAACTTGATCACTTCTATTACAAGACTGATACTGGAGCTTTCAGTATTGGGCGATACCGACATTGATCCGATATTAAAACGAAACATTAATACTTGTAATAGTTTATGTTGTTAAATGTTAGAAATCAGGCAAAAATCAGGTAAAATTTAAAAAATAAATATGTAAAATACAAAAAACACTAACATATATATTACCATAATTTCCGGACTCTAAGGCGCACTTAAAATATTTTTTGTCTTCTCAAAACTCGATAGTACGCCCTATAATCCGGTGCACCTAATATACAGAATATTTCTTGTTTTGCTTACCGAACTCGAAGCTTTTTTTTTGGGTACATGGTGAAATGATAAATTTGACCAGTAGATGGCAGTCAAACATAAAAGATGCGTTTGGACTGCAATATGATGGCAGTCACACAAAAGAGATACGTGTAAAATGCAATATGACTCAAGTAAATGACACCAACATTTTATATGTTCCATTGAAAATATAGAACAATACACCCGGTGCTCAAAAATGTTTTAATACGACTTTGGTAAGCTATGAAGCCGCAGCGCTTGATAGGTGGTACTGGGCTTTAACATACGAGTATTATTAGGTGTGTGTGTATAAGGTTAAACATATTATCTGGAGTTTTGTTTCACAATATTATGCAAAAGCACCTTTTCGTACCTTCTGGTACCTGCTGATCTGTATTTGGGATTTGCATCACTCCTGAAAAATTGCGCAGGCCCGCCTTTGTAGTCTGTGTCGACCTCGTAGTGGATAAGCTTCTTCTTTTTCTCTATCTTCTTGTTATGGGACATTCATCCTCTGCTGTTGCCATTTCTAATATAAAGTACTGTAAATTTCTTACTTATATCTGTCAGTAAACCCGCCATGAAAGCGCTAAAACATACCGGTGTGGTGAGTTTACATTAATCACCCAAGGAACTTTAGATCTTAGAGAGTTCCGGTCGGACGGTTTTTCACGGGATTGTTATTGCACTAGTGAGCCACGGATGAGGAGATGCTGCTCCGTTGTTGATTTAAGTAATGTCTGAATGTCATTAAAACAGTTAAATCCATCTTTTGACACTTCTTTCACTCCCGTCCTTGCACGCTACACCGCTACAACAAAGATGACGGGGAGAAGACGCTGCCGAAGGTGAGCCACGTAAAAAGGACTGACGCGACTGTTTTTTTGTTGTTGTTCTTTTAACTGTGTCGCACAAAATCAAATTAGACACGAAGTGATTTTAAAACCGAAGATATTAGTTTAGCGTGTCCAACCAGATACCTGTCGTCTTCTTCAATGTCATCTCCGTCCTTGAGCCAGGCAACGTCTGGGGGGGGCGCCCCCCTTATGTCAGCCTTGAGCACCACGGTTGTTCCCCTCTTGGCTTTCAAGTTTTCTGGTCCTTTGGAAACCTTGGCAGGGACTCAAAGACCACGGTTTAATAAACACGATGTACACAGGTTCTTGCATAACATCACAACGAAGCCCTCTTTCAATAGTTATCATGTATAAAAGTCAAGTTGAAAAAATACCTTAAGCTTTAGCTTGATTTATTTCAAGTCACTTGACTTAAAAATTGGCAAATTTGTGAAAAAATTTAACATCAATTCCTTAAGTTGGCCTAAATTAGCAAAATTACAAAAAAAAGTGGCACGTCTAATTAAAAAACAACAACAATTTAACTTTTTATCCCAATTGACCAATTCGGGCGACTGGCTTTTACGTTGTAATTGTGTATTCGTCCATTAGATGGTGCTACATTTTGCCCATTTCACACCTATAAAAAAAGTGTGCATATTTTTCATTGTTTATAAACATAGTAAAATAGTGGCGCAATGTAAACATGATGGCTTTTAAGTGCAATAATCCCCAAACTATAATATGTGTGTGTATATACAAACCCCGTTTCCATATGAGTTGGGAAATTGTGTTGGATGTAAATATAAACGGAATACAATGATTTTCAAATCCTTTTCAACCCGTAACACGTGCTGAATGTGGCTTGGCACTGTCTTGCTGAAATAAGCAGGGGCGTCCATGAAAAAGACGGCGCCTAGATGGCAGCATATGTTGTTCAAAAACCTGTATGTACCTTACAGCATTAATGGTGCCTTCACAGATGTGTAAGTTACAAATGCCTTGGACACTAATGCACCCCCATAGCATCACAGATGCTGGCTTTTGAACTTTGCGTCGATAACAGTCTGGATGGTTTGCTCCCCCTTTGGTCCGGATGACACGATGTCGAATATTTCCAAAAACAATTTGAAATGTGGACTCGTCAGACCACAGAAAACTTTTTCACTTTGCATCAGTCCATCTTAGATGATCTCAGGCCCAGAGAAGCCGGCGACGTTTCTGTATGTTGTTGATAAATGGCTTTCGATTTGCATAGTGGAGCTTTAACTTGCACTTACAGATGTAGCGACAAACTGTATTTAGTGACAGCGGTTTTCTGAAGTGTTCCTGAGCCCATGTGGTGATATCCTTTAGAGATTGTTGTCGGTTTTTGATACAGTGGAGTCCGAGGGATCGAAGGTCACGGTCATTCAATGTTGGTTTCCGGCCATCCCGCTTACGTGGAGCAATTTTTCCAGATTTTTTTAACCTTTTGATGATATTATGGACCGTAGATAATGAAATCCGTAAATTTCTTGCAATTGCACTTTGAGAAATGTTGTTCTTAAACTGTTTGACTAATTGCTCACGTAGTTGTGGACAAAGGGGTGTACCTCGCCCCATCCTTTCTTGTGAAGAACTGAGCATTTTTTGGGAAGCTGTTTTTATACCTAATCATGGCACCCACCTGTTCCCAATTAGCCTGCACACCTCTGGGATGCTCCAAATAAGTGTTTGATGAGCATTCCTCAACTTTATCAGTATTTATTGCCACCTTTCCCAACTTCTTTGTCACATGTTGCTGGCATCAAATTCTAAAGTTGATTATTATTTGCAAAAAAAAAATGTTACTCAGTTTGAACATCAAATATGTTGTCTTTGTAGCATATTCAACTGAATATGGGTTGAAAATCATTGTATTCCGTTTATATTTACATCTAACACAGTTTTCCAATTTATATGGAAAAGGGGTTTGTATTTTACATTATAATCTCAAGTCATTTTAAGGCTGACTTGTTTACAGCATTTTGGGGAAACTGGCATTGAAAAAGATATTTGAAAAACCTCTTGAGGGCGAATCAAATCAAATACTAATTTGACAGCAATAATACGTACCTTCCACTAGAATACAAGCTAATCCTGATGTCTGCCCGAACGGATTCTTAATGTTGACTGTATATTTGCCCAGATCTGCAAGTACCCCGTCTCGAACCACCAGTGCCACAAAATCTGGATCTTCGAAAACGTAACGGTACTTGGGACCATCCTTTAATTCCTTTCCGTCCTTGTACCAGGTGATGAACGGATCTGGGAAAGCGCTAACTCTGCACTCCAGCTTTGCTGCACTGCCTTCAACAAGAACCACATCTTTGAGCTCCTGTAAGATCTTAGGAGGGCCTTTCTCTCGCATCTCTTTTCGGGACCTTCGAGAAAACGAAAGGAAGAAAACAGAACAAGAGTCACCTGTGCAAAAAATGCCTTTCAAAATGGTCAATGTTTGTAGGTTTGGTCTGTGATAAATAAACAATAAAAGGGTATGGCAAACTATAGTCTTCAGATTAAGGCCCCTCAAACCATTGTCTTGTGAATCTTGTGAGTAGTATTAAAACTACTGAATTTGTAACATTGGATAAGCAATACTATGGGAGTAGAATTGTCTCACCTCAACTTATATGCATCAAAATGATATTAATACATGTGCATATATTAATAAATATACAAATACAAATGTGATATACAAATAAATAAATAATTTGGAAATATATACAAATAAAATTTATAAATATAAAAATATGACATACAAATAAATCAACAATTTGTATGAGTAAACGTTTATTTGTAAATATATTTTTGAGATTTGAATGTAAATATGCTTGATTTTGTGCGTGTATTAATAAATATACAAATTCAAATGTGATATAAAAATAAATAAATAATTTTTACAAACAAACACGTATTTGTGAATATATTTTTGATATTTGGAAATATATACAAATACAATTTATAAATATGAAAATGTGACGTACAAATAAATCAACAATTTGTATGAGTAAACGTTTATTTGTAAATATATTTTTGAGATTTGGATGTTAACATGCTTGATTTTGTACATGTATTAATAAATATACAAATACAAATGTGATACACAAATAAATAATTTGTACAAACAAACGTGTATTTGTGAATATATTTTGGGGATTTGGAAATATTTACAAATAAAATGTATAAATATAAAAATATGACATACAAATAAATCAACAATTAGTATTTATAAACGTTTATTTGTAAATATATTTTGGAGATTTGAATGTAAATATGCTTGATTTTGTGTTTGTATTTGTATTGAATTTGGATATGTGGATCGCTTTTTTGCTTTTGTGTCGATGAGACATTCCTCCCACAAACCAGATGCACAAATAAATGTGACCTAAACACTCCCCTGAACAACCAGCAGAGGGCACTGCAGCCAGAGCGGTCTGGGTCACAGGCCATTATATGCATTATATGCGAAATGCCCGGAGTTCTCTGCAGAAAAACAATCCACGTCTTTACGAGAGCTTGCTAATGTTAGCGTTGTATAAGCTAATGCTAATTCATCCAGTTAATCTGTAAGACCGTGCAAGCTGCTTATTTTATTGTATCAATGCCGTGTAATGACCTTGTCCGGATGTAGATACTGATCTATTATCAGTGCGATCCGTGTCAAACCATCATCATATATCTATCATCACATGACCCTCCCTAGTGTGGCTCTGATCGGCTCGCCAGTGTCTGACTGTGTCTGTGACCCAGACCGCTCTGGCTGCAGTGCCCTCTGCTGGTGGTTCAGGGGAGTGTGTAGGTCACATTTATGTGTGCTTCTGGTTTGTGAGAGGAATGTCTCATCGACACAGAAGCAAAAAAGCGATCGACATATGCAAATTCAATACAAATACAAATTCAAAATCAAGCATATTTATATTCAAATCTCAAAAATATATTTAGAAATACACGTTTATTTATACAAATTATTGATTTATTTGTATGTCAAACTTTTATACTAATACATTTTATTTGTATAAATTTTCAAATCTCAAATTATATTTACAAATATGCGTTTATTTATACAATGTATTTATTTATTTGTATATCACATTTGTAATTGTATTTGTATATGTATTAGTATATGCATATGTATTAATATCATATTGATATATATAAGTTGACGTGAGACAATTTTACTTCCATACAATACCTTTTCTAAAAGTCTATGTCAGAGATCACTAACTATCGTAAAGGACCAGAGTCTTTTTTTGGATTTTAGGTTTTGAACGGTACAGCTTTAATAAAGCTATCTCACATGATACTTTTCAGTAAATCAAATCAGTGCAGTCTATGACCCTAGCATCATATTGAGTATTTTATTGATTATGGGATAAGCAGCAGAAAACGGATGGATGATACTTTTTCGTCACTTATTGTTTGTCTTTGGTACACTAATGAGTATATTTTAGGCCATTGGTTCTTTGTTTTATTTTTGCAAAAATGTACACAGTATATCTATTTTTATATTTCTATTTTTATCTTTGGTATGAAAATTCCATCCATCAATCCATCATCTTCCGCTTATCCGAGGTCGGGTCGCGGGGGCAGCAGCCTAAGCAGGAAGTCTGGGCTTCCCTCTCCCCAGCCACTTCGTCCAGCTCTTCCCGGGGGATCCCGAGGCGTTCCCAGGCCAGCCGGGAGACATAGTCTTCCCAACCTGTCCTGGGTCTTCCCCGTGGCCTCCTACCGGTTGGACGTGCCCTAAACACCTCCCTAGGGAGGCGTTCGGGTGGCATCCTGACCAGATGCCCGAGCCACCTCATCTGGCTCCTCTCGATGTGGAGGATAAGCAGCTTTACTTTGAGCTCCTCCCGGATGCCAGAGCTTCTCACCCTATCTCTAAGGGAGAGCCCCGCCACACGGCGGAGGAAACTCATTTCGGCCGCTTGTACCCGTGATCTTATCCTTTCGGTCATGACCCAAAGCTCATGACCATAGGTGAGGATGGGAACGTAGATCGACCGGTAAATTGAGAGCTTTGCCTTCCGGCTCAGCTCCTTCTTCACCACAACGGCTCGATACAACGTCCGCATTACTGAAGACGTCGCACCGATCCGCCTGTCGATCTCACGATCCACTCTTCCCCCACTCGTGAACAAGACTCCTAGGTACTTGAACTCCTCCACTTGGGGCAGGGTCTCCTCCCCAACCTGGAGATGGCATTCGACCCTTTTCCGGGCGAGAACCATGGACTCGGACTTGGAGGTGCTGATTCTCATTCCGGCCGCTTCACACTCCACTGCGAACCGATCCAGTGAGAGCTGAAGATCCCGGGCAGATGAAGCCATCAGGACCACATCATCTGGGAAAAGCATAGACTTAATCCCGTGGCCACCAAACCGGAACCCCTCAACGCCTTGACTGCGCCTAGAAATTCTGTCCATAAAAGTTATGAACAGAATCGGTGACAAAGGACAGCCTTGGCGGAGTCCAACCCTCACTTGAAACGATTCCGACTTACTGCCAGCAATGCGGACCAAGCTCTGACACCAATCATACAGGGAGCGGACCGCCATAATAAAACAGTCCGGTACCCCATACTCTCTGAGCACTCCCCACAGGACTTCCCGAGGGACACGGTCGAATGCCTTCTCCAAGTCCACAAAGCACATGTAGACTGGTTGGGCAAACTCCCATGCACCCTCAAGAACTCTCCAGAGAGTATAGAGCTGGTCCACAGTTCCACGACCGGGACGAAAACCACACTGTTCCTCCTAAATCCGAGGTTCGACTATTCGGCGTAGCCTCCTCTCCAGTACACCTGAATAAACCTTACCGGGAAGGCTGAGGAGTGTGTGAAAATTATGTCACAAAAGTTATTAGTATTTTTTTGGTTCTTTGTTGTTGCTATTTTTGTATTATGACAATTTATTATTGGATCACGTTGTACTGCAATTTAATCTTTTGTTTTGTTGTTGTGTGATGTTTTTTGCCTGGACCCCAGGAAGAATAGTCTCCACTGCGGTGTAGACTAATGGGGATCCTTAATAAACTAAACAAAATCAGGACAGATTCTTTACCTGGACCTATTCCAATTTTAGTCTCACAAACACCTTTGCAGATTCGTGGGCACAAGAAACGTTTGACATCATTATCAATACTGGAATATTTCGGTACCTGTGGCCGCGATACGAGGCCTGGATTCGAACGGCAGCTTCCTGGACCTGAGGGTCGTTGATGTCCAGATTGCACCCAGAAGGAGGTGAACTCCTTGCTTTGGACATCTGCAGTAGAAACAACATTGCAATTTTAAACATTTCAGTGAAGTTCTTGGGGAAGTTATCACTTACTCTGCAGATGCTGTCGTTTCCAGCTCTCTCCGATCATGAAACTGAATTTGGGGCCTACCGAGTCTTATATCTTGACGGTCAGGAGGGGTAACATCTAAGCCTTTCATCGCCAAACATGGCATGCCTTTTTTGGATATCAGAGAACACTCCACAGTCCTGGTACTGGTTTTTTGAAGACTGACAACAAATGTTACATCACATTCCTCTCCTTTTTTAGCCTTCGTATGAAATACTCCTGAGAATCCTTGGAACAGCAAATGGTTTCGTTAATGGATGTTGGAAATGGAATGTTAATTGTCCGGGGTTTGAAATGTGCATATAATGATTTTTCTCTCCGCTCCTTTAAAAGGTATTCACCGTCAACACTGGTCTGCAGTTACTGTTTATTCAGTCTACTGTGGGAGAACAGTCCCACAGATTATATTTGTCGAGTTTTCTTTATTGCACAGCCTGCATTCATGCCCGTATCCATGCCAAAACAGTTCACAAAATAAAAGGCAGAAGCAGTAACAGTCACTCAATAAATTAACAAATGTGAACCAGACAGAGAAGTCGCATTCTTTAACCATATTTGCAAAAACAATGCATTAAATTGACAAAATGTTGTCTTTATGAGACTAAGGGCGTACTTACATTGGCCAATCGTACCGCGCTCAGTCGTATTTCACTTGGAATATATGGACCACGGCGTGGAAGTCAAAGGATAACCGTTTTGCGAAAGCTCTTTGCAAATCATTTATGATAAGCCACCCATTTTTTTTTTCAGAAAATAAATAAAATACAAGGACTCAAAACGAAAAAAAACCCTAGCATACTCACTGACTCACACATACAAACACCGTTTCCATATGAGTTGGGAAATTGTTAGATGTGAACATAAACGGAATACAATGATTTGCAAATCATTTTCAACCCATATTCAGTTGAATATGCCACAAAGACAACAAATTTGATGTTCAAACTGATAAACATTTTGTTTTTTTGCAAATAATCATTAACTTTAGAATTTGATGCCAGCAACACGTGACAAAGAAGTTGGGAAAGGTGGCAATAAATACTGATAAAGTTGAGGAATGCTCATTAAACACTTATTTGGAACATCCCACAGGTGTGCAGGCTAATTGGGAACAGGTGGGTGCCATGATTGGGTATGAAAACAGCTTCCCAAAAAACTGCTCAGTCTTTCACAAGAAAGGACACTCCTTTGTCCACAACCGTGTGAGCAAATAGTCAAACAGTTTAAGAACAACGTTTCTCAAAGTGCAATTGCAAGAAATTTAGGAATTTCAACATCTACGGTCCATAATATCATCAAAAAGTTTAGAGAATCTGGAGAAATCACTCCCCGTAAGCGGCATGGCCGGAAACCAACATTGGATGACCAATACCTTCGATCCCTCAGACGGCACTCTATCAAAAACTGACATCTATCTCTAAAGGATATCACCACATGGGCTCAGAAACACATCAGAAAACCACTGTCACTAAATACAGTTTGTTGCTACATCTGTAAGTGCAAGTTAAAGCTCTACTATGCAAAGCAAAAGCCATTTATCAACAACATCCAGAAACGGCGCCGGTTTCTCTGGGCCTGACATCATCTACGATGGACTGATGCAAAGTGGAAAAGTGTTCTGTGGTCTGACGCGTCCACATTTCAAATTGTTTTTGGAAATAATCGACAAGGGGAAGGGGAAGCGAACCATCTAGACTGTTATCGACACAAAGTTCAAAAGTCAGCATTTGTGATGGTATGAGGGTGCATTAGTGCCCAGGGAATGGGTAACTTAAACATCTGTGAAGGCACCATTAATGCTGAAAGGTACATACAGGTTTTGGAACAACATATGCTGCCATCTAAGCGCCGTCTTTTTCATGGACGCCCCTGCTTATTTCAGCAAAACAATGCCAAGCCACATTTAGTACGTGTTACAACGACGAGGCTTCGTAAAAAAAGAGTTTGAGTACTTTCCTGGCCCGCCTGCAGTCCAGACCTGTCTCCCATCCAAAATGTGTGGTGCATTATGAAGCGTAAAATACGACAGCGGAGACCCCGGACTGATGAACGACTGAAGCTCTACATAAAACAAGAATGGGAAAGAACTCCACTTTCAAAGCTTCAACAATTAATTTTCTCAGTTCCCAAACGTTTATTGAGTGTTGTTAAAAGAAAAGGTGATGTAACACAGTGGTGAACATGCCCTTTCCCAACTACTTTGGCATGTGTTGCAGCCATGAAATTCTAAGTTAATTATTATTTGCAAATAAAAGAATAAAGTTTATGAGTTTGAACATCAAATATCTTGTCTTTGTCATGCATTCAATTGAATATGGGTTGAAAAGGATTTGCAAATCATTGTATTCTGTTTTTATTTACCTTTAACACAATTTCCCAACTCAAAGGGAAACGAGTTTTGTATTTTTGTGTGCGTAAAAAAAAGACATGCCATTTAATTCATGTGATCACTCCTCTTGCACGTGGTTAATGGAAAAAGTTGCATAATTTAAACGATTCGAAATAAGACCGAAAATAATCGACAAGGTCAGGGAAATATACTGTAAAAGGAATAGGGCAACCAGGTTGAAATACAAATGCAAACGTAAGTAGAGGGAGCAGGAATCGCACCTAAGACCAGCACGGTACGAATGGCCCAGTGTGTGTATGTGACATTCATCACTGCAACACATTTTTTCACAAAATACATCAAGGACAGTATACAAAAATGGGTATCATAGTTCAGAAAAAACACCCTGTTGTCTGAGTAGTCAGGGTATACTTGTGTAGGATCATTTATGCTTGCACAGGCGTGTAATATTTTACTTTAAAAAAACAACATTGTCATGCTGAGGTCTCTTCAGTCTAATCATATCCCTATAGTGACTTTACACGGAAGCAAAGCGTCAAATTACTGCAGAAAAAGCCCAATATTAACCGGACAAAAGTGTTACAATATTTAGAACCATAAAGTAATTTCAGTCAAAAATAAACCTCTAAAAATGTATTAAGTTCTATTTTTTTTATTTCACTCCGTTTTGCAAGACAACGATTATTAGAAATACACCATACAAACATTATGAAATAATCCGATGACACCAAAATATTAGCAGTGATTGCCAAAGTAAGCTGGAACCAACAAAGTGTTTGGCATTTCTGTGAAAAAGGCCAAAGGCAAAATATGTGCTCCGATATACCACTTGTGTCATGTACAAACCCCGTTTCCATATGAGTTGGGAAATTGTGTTAGATGTAAATATAAACTGAATACAATTAATGGCAAATCCTTTTCAACCCATATTCAATTGAATGCACTACAAAGACGAGATATTAGATGTTGAAACTTATAAACTTTTTTTTTTTTGCAAATAATAATTATCTTAGAATTTCATGGCTGCAACACGTGCCAAAGTAGTTGGGAAAGGGCATGTTCACCACTGTGTTACATCACCTTTTCTTTTAACGACACTCAATAAACAGATACAGGCTTTTGAACTTTGCGTCGATAACAGTCTGGATGGTTCGCTTCCCCTTTGGTCCAGATGACACGATTTGAAATGTGGACTCGTCAGAACACTTTTCCACTTTGCATCAGTCCATCTTAGATGATTTCAGGCCCAGAGGAGCCGGCTGCGTTTCTGGATGTTGTTGATAAATGGCTTTTGCTTTGCATAGAAGGGCTTTAACTTGCACTTACAGATTTAGCGACGAACTGGATTTAGTGACAGCGGTTTTCTGAAGTGTTCCTGAGCCCATGTGGTGATATCCTTTAGAGATTGATGTTGGTTTTTGATACAGTGCCGTCTGAGGGACCGAAGGTCACGGTCATTCAATGTTGGTTTCCGGCCATGCCGCTTACGTGGAGTGATTTCTCCAGATTTTCTGAACCTTTTGATGATATTATGGACCGTAGATGTTGAAATCCCTAAATTTCTTGCAATTGCACTTTGAGAAACGTTGTTCTTCAACTGTTTGACTATTTGCTCACGCAGTTTTGGACAAAGGGGTGTACCTCGCCCCATCCTTTCTTGTGAAAGGCTGAGCATTTTTTGGGAAGCTGTTTTTATACCCGATCATGGCACCCACCTGTTCCCAAATAGCCTGCACACCTGTGGGATGTTCTAAATAAGAGTTTGATGAGCATTCCTCAATTTTATCATATTTATTACTATCTTTCCCAACTTCTTTGTCACGTGTTGCTGGCATCTAATTCTAAAGTTGATGATTATTTCCCAAAAACATGTTTATCAGTTTGAAATATGTTGTCTTTGTAGCATATTCATATGGGTTGAATATGATTTGCAAATCCTTGTATTCCATTTAGATTTACATCTAACACAATTTCCCAACTCATATGGACATGGGGTTTGTATTTTCTTGTACTTATTCATTTTAGAAGAAACAACAAAGTACATCTTGAATCATGTCATGCAAATTTTACAATGCAGGGACTGGGAATAAACTGATAAATACACTCAAACTTTGGCTGATATAAGTGAGTGTGAACATTTCACTCGGAGAAAACTGAATATGTAAGGTGTTTTTTTTTACTTCTGCTGTTGATTGGAATAATATTTGGAAATACACCATGTATAAATCAATCTCCTGAGATTGAAAATCAAATTACTGTTAAGATTCTTGTCCGAGTAGCCCTTGGATCGCATCCACAAATGTACTTCATGTGCTTACGAACAGAATTTGAAAACTCAGAATATCTTCTTTTCTGTGTAAAAACTGGTAGTGTAGACACTCGGTTGTTAGTAAAGGGACATTTTGAAGTAAAGCAATGTTGAAATTGAATGAAATCAATCGAGGCCTTTTGATTGTTGTCACTGTGTGTGAACGTGTAGCTAGTTGTAAGAATATTTATCCAAAATGCATCCAAATTTACAAACATTGAGGTAACATCCAGGGAGGATACAAAGGTAGTTTACCTTTCAAAAATAAATGCATTCAGGCATTTTGCAGCTTGGCATTTAGTTTGTCCATTTTTAAACCAAGTTCAACAACTTTGACCTGAAGGGTTTACTCGACCCAGCGGCTTTTGTTGTTCACATTCTGTCAACTTGCAAGCCTTGGTTTTAATGAGGAACAGGGAAATTTGGCACAGTCGGTGTGGCTGGACTGCTCGGGGTTTGTGGAGAGCTCTGGTAAGATCGAAGTAGAACTTTGTGTTTGGTTGCCAATTCCTCTCGCCTGCGTTGCTGGTCTGCCAAAAATTCCTTGAGACGCACCGTTGTGAAGGTCAGAGTTTGCCTACGGAGACGCATCAGGTAGGCGTCTTGAAGCCAAGAATTACTCAAGCATTCCTTGATAGAGGCTCGAGCCCTGTGGAGGAAGCAAACATTTGTCAAGCTGGACCAATACTGGTAACTTTTTGTCGATGGATGGTCTTATTCATCCAGATCATAGCATCCTTAGGGTATTCAATCGATTGCAACTGGACTGCTCAGTTCTTCTAAGAAGATGTAACACCTCTCATTCGAGCAGGCTTCAGGACTAAGATTGGTCAGATCTAGTCTAGATGCTGTTGCCAAAGTCCCAACTATGTATACTCTGACAAGAGAAACGTGCAATTTAAACAGAAACAGCACTCTTTTGGGGTCAAAAATGTACAGATTTTGGGCACATAGGGCGGATTATTTTAAGAGGATAGGTAGAGAAACCAGCCCTGAACCGAGGAGGTGATCTGCGAACCAACCAACCAATCTGCCACATACAACACTGTCCATTCAACCATTCCGAAGAGACTCAACAATTTTTTGCAGTTGCATCGCATACAATATCTGATTTATAATCACAGAGGCCTGGGTCAATTCGAAAAATCCAGAATTAAACCGTCCACATTGACTTTAAAAATTTCAGATACAGGTCTCATATGGGCAAAACACTCAGAATTGACCTGCAGTGTGAACAAAGCCTAAGTCTATGAGAATGAACTGATCAAGCCTTCTCAGACGAACGGAACAGTCGAGTCATAAACCGGAATTACTATTTGGTTTCAACAACTCACTCGCTTCTCATTCAACCTACCAAGGGTAGCTACAGAGGATCTTTTTGAGGAACAGTGAGGCACTTTGGGACACATTTTGGTAGAGTTTAGAGAGGTCAAACTTTGCCGCCTGGATCTTCATTTCAGTCTGCTGGGGATCATTTTCCATGAAAGGTGACCTTCCACTCAGCCTGAAAAACAAAGAGGAGAACAGCTGGGGAGAACATGCAAACTCCACACAGAGTTGTCTAAATAGATATTTTAAATATTGATCGCCTAACTCTATGGCCAACTTATTAAACACTTGGCCATGAAGCAAAAAACTTCAACAGTCTGAGTATTTTTGTGAGATTTTATTTGTATTAGGGTTGTCCTGATACCAATAATTTAGTACCGGTACAGGTACCATAATGTAAATCAATACTTTTTGATACTTTTCAATACTTTTCCAAAATAAAGGGAACTACAAAAAATGTAAATATTGGCTTGATTTTACCAGAAAATCTTACACTACATTAAACACTCGACGTCAAAGAAAATTTTAAAAAGTCAAACTATAAATGGCATCGACCCTGAAGGGAACGTCTTCACTGTGCTCCTTGACTACGGTCTGCACCGGACCGAACAGCAGGACAGGTGTAACAACTACAACATTACCTGTCACTTTTTATTAGTCCTTGTGCCGATCTGAATGCTTATTGTTTAAATGTTTACCTAAGTTTGAAGCAAAGGTGGTAATACTAATTGCCATGTTTGGCGAGGCGTGTTTTAAAAAAGCTGTGTGTGTGCTCCTTTAAGAATGGCAGTATGTGGGGTAAGTGACGAGAGTGAGTGAGCCGGAAAGTTAGGAGAGGTAGCGCTAGCATATTCGGGAGTGTTAATAGTACGGTGGATGTCCGGTTGTGCCCTGTGGAGATTATAAACAAAGTGAGCCTCGTCATTCCGACCAAAGAGCAGAGCTTTACGGACCCATTGTGAAGTAAAAGGTCTCCCCTGCTCTCCTCGACCACGGTCTGGGAGTTGACAAGCAGGAAAGGTGTAAAAACAGTACTTGCAACGCGGTGCCCTCCCTGTTTAAAGTGTCATCTTTATTGTTAGTTTTGAAGCCCAAATACCTCCATATTGTACTTCACCACCCTCATTATTAACCAGTACGCCTCGACTCTGTGGTCACCACCGCAAAGTGGCACTCAGATGAAAGAGCGGAACCGGTACTTTTCAAAGATGGTTTAGTACCGATTTCAATTGATTAGTACCGTGATACTTTATTAGTACCGGTATTCTTAAACGATTGTAATTAATTGTGTGAAAGAAGTAAGCAAAACATGACTTGGGGGATAAGCTTTTTTGGCGAGTACAGGGGTTGGACATTTCTTGGAGTTTGCCATTGGGGTTGACGAGAGTTTTCAGCTCTCTTTACAGAAGGGATTAAAGTCCAGGAAATGACTAAGCAACTCCAGGATCTTCTTGATCTTACTCCTTTGTTGTTCCAGATCATGCTCGAAGCCCAAATACCTCCATATTGTACTTCACCACCCTCTTTATTAACCAGTAAAATTTGAGTGTGTCAAAATGGACACACTTTGTGTGTCCGTTTTGACACACTCAACATCATACGCCTCAACTCTGTAGTCACCACCGCAAAGTGGCACTCAGATGAAAGAGCGGAACCGGTACTTTTCAAAGATGGTTTAGTACCGATTTCAATTGATTAGTACCGTGATACTTTATTAGTACCGGTATTCTAAAACAATTGTAATTAATTGTGTGAAAGAAGTAAGCAAATCATGACTTGGGGGATAAGCTATTTTGGCGAGTACAGGGGTTTGGACATTTCTCGGAATTTACCATTCGGGTTGACAAGAGTTTTCAGCTCTCTTTACAGATGGGATTAAAGTCCAGGATATGACTAAACAACTCCAGGATCTTCTTGATCTTACTCTTTTGTTGTTCCAGATCATGCTCGAATGATCTATTTCAAGCTGAGGTCATTAACCAGTTTCTCTTGTGTCTTTTTGTGCTGATCTCCCAGAGTTGTCTCGTGTTGACTTCCCCATGGGGGGACATGTTTTTGTATTGCTTCCATTTCCAACAGACTTATTTGACTTCTTGCTGACTAAACACATTCTAATCGTGTCCCTCTGCCAACACTTTGGTCTTGCCCAAATTGGTGGAGAAATTTGAACAGAAGAGAGTAATTGAATTGATTGAAACTCTGTAGGTGTCTCGCATCCACTTAAGGAGTTGAAATTGGGAATATTTTCCTAAATGGACTAATTTGGCACGTTCTGCACACAGCTGATCGTAGTAGAAGAAGAAGAAGACGATGATCTTCATTGTCATTTGTACAATGACCAAGCAAAATATCATCCTTTTGAGGAGCAGAAGCCAGCCGTCGTCTTGGTTCCGCATCTTGGTCATTGAAGCCAAAGGGTAATGTGGGCCAAGTGTCATGCCCAAGGACACAACAGTAGCAGGATTCAAACTCTGTCGCCTCAGCCACCTTGTCCCAGAGTGGGGAATATTACACTTATCTCACTCAAATACAAATGTGTTCAATGAATGAGGTAATTTCTGATAGTTTTTTTTTTTTTAATATTTCATTTCTGTTGATTACAATGATCCTAACATACTTTGAAACGTTTACTGTACTTCTTTGATGGGGGTAAATCAAATACGTATTCCTTCAGTTTATGCAATTTGTGTTACCAATCGAAGAATGTTTCTTGTAGTAATGCAGTAAAATGCATGTGCATACCGGTTAACTGTTGGTAATTGCACACGGACAAAGAAATATCCATCTGTCGCAACAAATATTCAAATAATGTGCATTGTGCTAAGCGAAAGCTGTGAATAGAATACTTACATCATGAATGTTATTACTCCCACGCTCCAGATGTCAGCTGGAGGTCCCACCACATCCCCTTTCAACATCTCTGGAGCTGTAAGGGAAATATGTGGATTACATTATTATTGTCATGAATAACGTTCCCTTTGTGCACTTGATTATGTATAATTGCTATGCCAAAATTACTGGATTACATGAGTTTGACAACTGTTGGTTGGTCAAATTTCAATTGATGTTTTGTCAAAAGATTCCGTACCTGTTCATTTTAGCGGTGTTCTCGTTTTTTCCACATCAAACTCATTAATTCCTTCATTAAAATTGTATTATGCACATGCTGGAATAGAAATGACTTCCATTGAACTAGAAAAATGCTCTTTGATGTTCCCTTGGTGAATTAGGACCAACGTAAACAGTAAAAAACAATATCAGCATATAGTAGAGTACTATTGTGTTACAAATTATTCAACCCACACTGCAAATTATAGTGATTCACACATTGGACAAATCTGCAGTAGTTCGCAATAAAAAATAAGCATTTTGAGTTCAACATTAGTTTAAGTCTTTGAAGTTTGTATAGTTGATGTGGGTGCGACAGTTAAATACATGTCAGCTAATTTGATTATTAGCTGACATATCCTATACGGGGGTTCATCAACGTGAACAGTTCTACTTTCGTTAGACTTTTTAATTGTATACGTATTTTTCGGAGTATAAGTCGCACCTGCCGAAAATGCACAATAAAGAAAGAAAAAAACATATATAAGTCGCATTTTTGGGGGGGAAATTTATTTGCTAAAACCCAACACCAAGAATAGACTTTTGAAGGGCAATTTAAAATAAATAAAGAATAGTGAACAATAGGCTGGATAAGTGTACGTTATATGACGCACAAATAACCAACTGAGAAGGTGCCTGCTATGTTAACGTAACATATTATGGTAAGAGTCATTAAAATACTATAACATATAGAACATGCTATACGTTTACCAAACAATCCGTCACATCTAATCGCTAAATCCCATGAATTCTTATACGTCTAGTCTCTTACGTCCATCCATCCATCCATCTTCTTCCGCTTATCTGAGGTCGGGTCGCGGGGGCAACAGCCTAAGCAGGGAAACCCAGGCTTCCCTCTCCCCAGCCACTTCGTCTAGCTCTTCCCGGGGGATCCCGAGGCGTTCCCAGGCCAGCCGGGACACATAGTCTTCCCGACGTGTCCTTGGTCTTCCCCGTGGCCTCCTACCTGTTGGACGTGCCCTAAACACCTCCCTAGGGAGGCGTTCGGGTGGCATCCTGACCAGATGCCCGAACCACCTCATCTGGCTCCTCTCGATGTGGAGGAGCAGCGGCTCTACTTGGAGTTCCTCCCGGATGGCAGAGCTTCTCACCCTATCTCTAAGGGAGAGCCCCGCCACACGGCGGAGGAAACTCATTTCGGCCGCTTGTACCCGTGATCTTATCCTTTCGGTCATGACCCAAAGCTCATGACCATAGGTAAGGATGGGAACGTAGATCGACCGGTAAATTGAGAGCTTTGCCTTCCGGCTCAGCTCCTTCTTCACCACAACGGATCGGTACAACGTCCGCATTACTGAAGACGCCGCATCAATCCGCCTGTCGATCTCACGATCCACTCTTCCCCCACTCGTGAACAAGACTCCTAGGTACTTGAACTCCTCCACTTGGGGCAGGGTCTCCTCCCCAACCCGGAGATGGCATTCCACCCTTTTCTGGGCGAGATGCATGGACTCGGACTTGGAGGTGCTGATTCTCATTCCGGTCGCTTCACACTCGGCTGCGAACCGATCCAGTGAGAGCTGAAGATCCCGGTCAGATGAAGCCATCAGGACCACATCATCTGCAAAAAGCAGAGACCTAATCCTGCGGTCACCAAACCGGAACCCCTCAACGCCTTGACTGCGCCTAGAAATTCTGTCCTGTTCTGTTCATAACTTTTATGAACAGAATTTCTAGTCTCTTACGTGATTGAGCTAAATAATATTATTTGATATTTTACGGTAATGTGTTAATAAATTCACACATAAGTCGCTCCTGAGTATTAGTCGCACCACCGGCCAAACTATGAAAAAAACTGCGATTTATAGTACGAACAACACGGTACAACTGACGAGAACATGAGCTCTTACACATGTACTCCAGTGTTCCAACCGGTGGGCTGAACTGCTTGAGGAAAAGTGGGTTAAAGTTCTGAGCGCTGCCAAAGTCAATGATCTTGATGACATTCATGTGCGTGACAATAATGTTCTCAGGCTTGATGTCCAGGTGGAGAATTCTTCTAGTATGAAGGTAGTCCAAACCCTGGAGGATCTGCACAACATAGCTGACCACATCATCTTCTGAATAACGGAACCTGAAAGAGAAAATAATTGTTGACAGAAACTCGTAATTACTGAAATTTGCTTGTTGAGTCGGATAGACAGACCTGTCTATGAGGCTTTGCAGAATCTCCTTCCCGCTGCAGTACTCAGAAATAAGCACCAGGTAGCGTGGTGTGACGTAAGCCTCGTGTAGTGCCATGATCCTGTCGTGATGCAGTGACTTAAGGATGTCATATTCTTGCAGCACCACCTGCTTGTTTTCAGCTTCGTAAGGTACAATCTTGGCCATGAAAAGGTTCCCTGTGGCGTTTTCCCGACACTCCCGAATCACACCAAAGCGTCCTCTGCGTAATGAAATTAGACAGTGTATTAAAACTTGAAGCAACAAAAAGAAAACGAGTGATGCTAGTGTACAGGAAGCCAGTTCAGCATTTCCTGAAAACCATTACTCAACTCAACCTACCAAGAA
This sequence comes from Nerophis ophidion, assembly GCF_033978795.1. Lineage (NCBI taxonomy): Eukaryota > Metazoa > Chordata > Actinopteri > Syngnathiformes > Syngnathidae > Nerophis > Nerophis ophidion. Next base: position 13,371,092 of record NC_084623.1, read on the forward strand.
ATTAAAAAAAAACAGTTCCAAAGGGTTAAAGACTCCCCTTTCCTGTGTTTGCAACCCTAAAGATTCTGGGATACACTTGGTTTTCTCGCAAACTTAGTGAATGTACGTGTATATTTCTGTTATCAGAATGTAGTTCACATTTCCCAGCCGATCTGACTTTGAGCTAGCTGACCCTGTACTGGTTGCCAATTAATCACAAGGCACATGTAGATAGAACCAACCGAAATTCCCTCCGACCTTTCACTCTCAGCAGTTTGCATACAGGGCATACAGATCTACAGAGGATGCCACAACCCTAAATATTCTGGGATACCCTTGGTTTTCTCGCAAACTTAGTGAATATACGTGTATATTGCTGTTATCAAAATGTAGTTCACATTTCTCAGCTGATCACTGTTTATTTCTACAAGAAAAAACATGAAGTGACACCACTCTACTTGGTGATAGGTACCACTCAAACTCTCAAAGACTGTTCTTCTTAACGGAGCAACTGACTTTGAGCGAGCTGACGCTGTACTGGTTGCCAATGAATCACAAGGCACATGTAAATAGAACCAACCTAGATTCCCTCCCACCTTTGAGTTTGCATATAAGGCAAACAGATCTACAGAGGACGCCGAAACCCTAAAGATTCTGGGATACCCTTGGTTTTCTCGCAAACTTAGTGAATGTACGTGTATATTTCTATTATCAAAATGTAGTTCACATTTCTCCGCTGATCACTGTTTATTTCTACACGAAAGAACATGAAGTGACACCACTCTACTTGGTGATAGATATCACTCAAACTCTTCTTAACGAAGCAACTGACTTTGAGTGAGCTGACCCTGTACTGGTTGCCAATGAATCACAAGGCACATGTAGATAGAACCAACCTAGATTCCCTCCGACCTTTGACTCTCAGCAGTTTGCATACAGGGCAAACAGATCTACAGAGGATGCCGCAACCCTAAATATTCTGGGATACCCTTGGTTTTCTCGCAAACTTAGTGAATGTACGTGTATATTTCTGTTATCAAAATGTAGTTCACATTTCTCAGCTGATCACTGTTTATTTCTACAAGAAAAAACATGAAGTGACACCACTCAACTTGGTGATAGATATCACTCAAACTCTCAAAGTCTGTTCTTCTTGACAAAGCAACTGACTTTGAGCGAGCTGACCCTGTACTGGTTGACAATGAATCACAAGGCACATAGATTCCGTCCCACCTTTGACTCTCAGCGGTTTGCATATAGGGCAAACTGATCTACAGAGGATGCCACAACCCTAAATATTCTGGGATACACTTGGTTCCCTTGCAAGCTTAGTTATCAAAATGTCGTTCACATTTCTCAGCTGATCACTGTTTATTTCTACAAGAAAAAATATGAAGTGACACCACTCAACTTGGTGATAGATATCACTCAAACTCTCAAAGACTGTTCTTCTTAACGAAGCAACTGACTTTGAGCGAGCTGACCCTGTAGTGGTTGCCAATGAATCACAAGGCACATGTAGATAGAACCAACCTTGATTCCCTCCCACCTTTGACTCTCAGAAGTTTGCATACAGGGCAAACAGATCTACAGAGGATGCCGAAACCCTAAAGATTCTGGGATACACTTGGTTTTTTCGCAAACTTAGTGAATGTACGTTTATATTTCTATTATCAAAATGTAGTTCACATTTCTCCGCTGATCACTGTTTTTTTCTATAAGAAACAACATGAAGTGACACCACTCTACTTGGTGATAGATATCACTCAAACTCTTCTTAACGAAGCAACTGACTTTGAGTGAGCTGACCCTGTACTGGTTGCCAATGAATCACAAGGCACATGTAGATAGAACCAACCTAGATTCCCTCCCACCTTTGACTCTCAGCAGTTTGCATACAGGGCAAACAGATCTACAGAGGATGCCGAAACCCTAAAGATTCTGAGATACACTTGGTTTATTCGCAAACTTAGTGAATGTACGTGTATATTTCTGTTATCAAAATGTAGTTCACATTTCTCAGCTGATCACTGTTTATTTCTATAAGAAAAGCATGAAGTGACACCACTCTACTTGGAGATAAATATCACTCAAACTCTCAAAGACTGTTCTTCTAAACGAAGCAACTGACTTTCAGAGGTGGGTAGTAACGCGCTACATTTACTCCATTACATCTACTTGAGTAACTTTTGGGATAAATTGTACTTCTAAGAGTAGTTTTTATGCAACATACTTTTACTTTTACTTGAGTATATTTATAGAGAAGAAACGCTACTTTTACTCCGCTCCATTTATCTACAATCAGCTCGCTACTCGCTACTATTTTTTTTATCGATCTGTTAATGCACGCTTTGTTTGTTTTGATTTTGTCAGACACGCATTCAAAGTAGGAACTACGCATGCCTGCGTTTCACCAATCAAATGCAGTCACTGGTGACGTTGGACCAATCAAACAAAACCAGGCGGTCACATGACCGTCACACGTTGAATCCGACCTAAAAAAGTTGAAAACTTATTGGGGTGTTACCATTTAGTGGTCAATTGTGCAGAATGCGTACTGTACTGTGCTATCTACTAATAAAAGTTTCAATCAAAAGTGTAAAGGAAAAAAGACACTTTTTATTTCAACCGTACTTCCCGTCAAAAGCCTAAAGACTGATCGCACAGTTACTGTCTTCACAATAAAAGTGCCGCTCCATCGCGCCTGCGCTAACAAAATAAGAGTCTCCGAAAGCCAGCGCAAACAAGCTAGCAAGCTACGGAGTTTGCCGCCAATGTATTTCTTGTAAAGTGTATAAAAACGAATATGGAAGCTGGACAAATAAGATGCCAAAAACCAACGACTTTCATGTGGTATTTGACTGAAAAGAGGAACTTTTTTTCTCCTCCATTTGAAAATGTGGACATTATTAGCACTATACTGTCTGTTTCCAATCAATACAAGTCATCAGAATCAGGTAATACACCAACTTATATTCTTGTCTTCATGAAAGATAGGAATCTGTCTGTTAAACATGCATGTATATTCATTAAAACACCTTTAACATTTCAACAAAAACGGCAAAATAAATAACTATAAATTATATACTGTATATATATATATATATACTGTATATATATATATATATATATATATATATATATATATATGTATAAATATATATATATATATGTATATATATATATATATATATATGATATGTGTGTATGTATATATGAGGTAGATTGCCTCGACTTGGTCATTTATTAAGTAATTGATTAACGTTGAAAAACTTATTGGGGTGTTACCATTTAGTGGTCAATTGTACAGAATATGTACTGTACTGTGCAATCTACAAATACAAGTTTCAATCAATAAATGAATGCCTACTGAGCCTATGGTGCTGTTAAGTTATTGTGGCTCAATTTGCCTTAATTTTTTTATTTCAATGTATTATTATTTAATATATATTATTGTTTTAGTTGCTTCAGAGATATTCCTGGATATGAATTTGCTCATTGCTATTTTTATGTTTTTGTGCATTATTTGTTGCCGTAATCATTAAACAAACAGGTTACTCATCAGTTACTCAGTATTTGAGTAGTTTTTTCACAACATACTTTTTACTTTTACGCAAGTAAATATTTGAGTGACTACTCCTTACTTTTAGTTGAGTAATAAATCTCTAAAGTAACAGTACTCTTACTTGAATACAATTTCTGGCTACTCTACCCACCTCTGCTGACTTTGAGCGAGCTGACCCTGTACTGGTTGCCAATGAATCACAAGGCACATGTAGATAGAACCAACCTAGATTTCCTCCCACCTTTGACTCTCAGCAGTTTGCATACAGATCTACAGAGGATGCCGCAACCTTAAATATTCTGGGATACACTTGGTTTTCTCGCAAGCTTGGTTATCAATTTGTAGTTCCCATTTCTCAACTGATCACTGTTTATTTCTATAAGGAAAACATGAACTGACACCACTCTACTTGGCAACAGATATCACTAAAACTCTAAAAAACTGTTCTTATTAGCAAAGCAACTGACTTTGAGCGAGCTGACCCTGTAGTGGTTGCCAATGAATCACAGGGCACATGTAGATTGGACCAACCTAGATTCCCTCCCACCTTTGACTCTCAGCAGTTTGCATACAGATCTACAGAGGATGCCGCAACCCTAAATATTCTGGGATACACTTGGTTTTCTCGCAAGCTTGGTTATCAATTTGTAGTTCCCATTTCTCAACTGATCACTGTTTATTTCTATAAGGAAAACATGAACTGACACCACTCTACTTGGCAACAGATATCACTAAAACTCTAAAAAACTGTTCTTATTAGCAAAGCAACTGACTTTGAGCGAGCTGACCCTGTAGTGGTTGCCAATGAATCACAGGGCACATGTAGATAGAACCAATCCAAATTCCCTTTGACACTCAGCAGTTAGCATACAGGGAAAACAGATCTACAGAGGATGCCGTTGCCACAGCCCTCCACGCCACACCAGAAGGGGCACCCATTCATAGCTGCTCCTCATACAAACATAGATTACAACTCGGTGTTCAACACAAGCCTCCCCCACAGACTGATATCCAAACTGTTGGATTTGAGACTCCCATACTCCACCTGCTGCTCGATTAAATACTTTCTGAATGACCACACTTAGTGTCAGAGTGGGCTCTCGCAACTCCACAGCTCTCAGTCTCAGTATCGGTTCCCCACAGGGCTGTACTCTGAGCCCCCTGCTCTATTTCCTGTGCACCCACGTCTGTGTTCGCACTCATCGCAGCAACTCCGTCTAAATGTGTGGACGACACCAAAGGAGATGAGTCCGCCTACAGGGACGAGGTAGAGCAAATACCAGCATGGTGTAAAGACAATGATTTGCTGCTCAATACAGCCAAGACTAAGAAGCTTAATGTGGACTTCAGAAAGCACAAACAGGACACTCAGCCATTATACAAAAATGGGGTAAGCGTGGAGCGGGTCCTTGAAGTCTGTTTCTTAGGGGTTCCTATGACCGAGAAGCTGAAGAAAGCCCTGCAGAGACTTTACTTTCCCCCAGGGATCAATAAAGTACTTTCTATTCTATTACTTCTTGAGGATATCGTGGCAAAATAACGGTTGGTGGCATTCCACCGCTGTTCTAACAAGGTCATCCTCACCTACCGTCTCTGGGTGTGTGTGGTACCCAACTGCACAGTAGCACAGAGGAAAGCACTACACAGGGTGAATAAATATGCACAGAGGATAACCAGCTGCCCCTCCACCGTACAGTTTGCGCCGCATCAACAAGGCAGTGAAAATAATAAAGGACACATCATATCAATCAATCAATCAATCAATCAATGTTTATTTATATAGCCCCAAATCACAAATGTCTCAAAGGACTGCACAAATCATTACGACTACAACATCCTCGGAAGAACCCACAAAAGGGCAAGGAAAACTCACACCCAGTGGGCAGGGAGAATTCACATCCAGTGGGACGCCAGTGACAACGCTGACTATGAGAAACCTTGGAGAGGACCTCAGATGTGGGCAACCCCCCCCCCCCCCCTCTAGGGGACCGAAAGCAATGGATGTCGAGCGGGTCTAACATGATACTGTGAGAGTTCAATCCATAGTGGCTCCAACACAGCCGCGAGAGTTCAGTTCAAGCGGATCCAAGACAGCAGCGAGAGTCCCGTCCACAGGAAACCATCTCAAGCGGAGGCGGATCAGCAGCGTAGAGATGTCCCCAACCGATACAGGCGAGCGGTCCATCCTGGTCACAGACTTTTTGAACAGCTGCCACCAGTTCGACAGTACAAAGCAATTAAAATTAAAAAAACAAGCAGACTTAAAAACTGTTTTTTTCTACTGCTGTGAACTGGTTAGATTCTGCTACAATTCTGTGCAATTATGGAACGGAACACTCCCAAACGTTTCTGTTCTGGAAATATTGAACTTTTGTAAATCTATGCAATTGGGTAACCTGAAATCTTTTTTAATGACTATTTGTGTTTTAAGTATTTTGTATTGCACTGACGGCTGGCACTTAATTTTGTTGTTAACTATGGTGGGGGTTGCCCACATATGCGGTCCTCTCTAAGGTTTCTCATAGTCACTGTCGCCGACGTCCCACTGGGGTGAGTTTTTCCTTGCCCTTATGTGGGCTCTGTACCGAGGATGTCGTTGTGGTTTGTGGAGCCCTTTGAGACACTTGTGATTTAGGGCTATATAAATAAACATTGATTGATTGATTGATTGATGATGAAAATGACAAGAAAGGGAATTATTTTCTATTCAAATAACCGAGTGAGGTAAATTATACCTTATATAATTTTCTTATGGTTCTCGCCGGAAAAGGGTGGAGTGCCATCTCCGGGTTGGGGAGGAGACCCTGCCCCAAGTGGAGGAGTTCAAGTACCTAGGAGTCTTGTTCACGAGTGGGGGAAGAGTGGATCGTGAGATCAACAGGCGGATCGGTGCGGCGTCTTCAGTAATGCGGACGTTGTATCGATCCGTTGTGGTGAAGAAGGAGCTGAGCCGGAAGGCAAAGCTCTCAATTTACCGGTCGATCTACGTTCCCATCCTCACCTATGGTCATGAGCTTTGGGTCATGACCGAAAGGATAAGATCACGGGTACAAGCGGCCGAAATGAGTTTCCTCCGCCGTGTGGCGGGGCTCTCCCTTAGAGATAGGGTGAGAAGCTCTGCCATCTGGGAGGAGCTCAACGTAAAGCCGCTGCTCCTCCACATCGAGAGGAGCCAGATGAGGTGGTTCGGGCATCTGGTCAGGATGCCACCCGAACGCCTCCCTAGGGATGTGTTTAGGGCATGTCCAGCTGGTAGGAGGCCACGGGGAAGACCCAGGACACGTTGGGAAGACTATGTCTCCCGGCTGGCCTGGGAACGCCTCGGGATCCCCCGGGAAGAGCTAGACGAAGAGGCTGGAGATAGGGAAGTCTGGGCTTCCCTGCTTAGGCTGCTGCCCCCGCGACCCGACCTCGGATAAGCGGAAGATGATGGATGGATGGATGGATAATTTTCTTATATGATTGGAAGTAGAATGTGTTCGTATTTGGTCACTGAATCCTTTAGAGGATTGTTCTACTAAAGTCAAAAGTGCATGTCCATCACAAGCGCTCTAGAGAGTTGTGGCTTTCGCCCCGAGGACATTGGGGAACTTAAAGGACAGCAGCTGTTGGATTTCAGGAGATGTAATAAAGACATTAGGAACATCTGGTAGAAAGCCCCCACAGATAGGGGTAGAGAATAGGGGTCGGAGATCGTCCCACTCAAACTGATCACAGGAAATAGGCTGACTGGCTAAGCAACAAACTAGGTGTTGTCTAAACACCAAGGCTAGAACAACAAAGAGTTACTGTCTTTGTGTGAAAAGTGTTTAAGAACAGTGTTCCGAGAGGGCAGCAGACCAGTAATCCGGACCATACTTGCTCTCCTGGAGCTGCGGCTCCAGTCGGAGGCTCGCTGATTCATATAAAGGTTTTTATTCGACGATTCCTCATTGGCGTCTCCTTGGCTCATCGAACCCATCATACGACCATCAAATATACAACACTAGAATTGTTGCTAGAAAAGATGTTTGAACCCAGATCCTTCTGGTGATTACCAATTCAATCAACGTCAATCAATGTTTATTTATACAGCCCTAAATCACAAGTGTCTCAAAGGGCTGCACAAGCCACAACGATGTCCTCGGTTCAGAGCCAACATCGAGGCAAAGAAAAACTCAACCCAGTGATATGACAATGAGAAACTTTGGAGAGTACCGCAGATGTGGGTGACCCCCCTCTAGGGGAGACCGGTGCAATGGATGTGCAGTGGGTCTGGCATGATATTGTGAAAGTCCAGTCCATAGTGGATCTAACATAATGGTGAGAGTCCAGTCCATAGTGGGGCCAGCAGGAGGCCATCCCGAGCGGAGACGGGTAAGCAGCGCAGAGATGTCCCCAACCAATGCATAGGCGAGCGGTCCACCCCGGTTCCCGACTCTGGACAGCCAGATCACTAAAAAGGGGGTCTATTTAAAGGCAAGAGCAGGGGTTGGAACCTTTTTGGCTGAGAGAGCCATTAAGGCAAATATTTCAAAATGTATTTCCGTGAGAGCCATATCATATTTTTTTAACACTGAATACAACTAAATGCGTGCATTTTTAAGTAAGACCAACATTTTTGGAGTACAATAAGTTTCTTATTCTTCTTAATAACATTGTTATTCTGAAACTAACCAATAATAAATCAAATGTCATGTCTGTTGATCATGTTTTTGTTTGGCCATGTGCTGTTTGTCTTTTGGACTCTTTAAGTTCCTGTTTTTTTCCACTCCCTTGTCTGGTTTCCTTGGTTACTCATTTCGTCCACCTGTCTCTGGTGGACAAAATGCCAGCTCACCTGCTTCCCGAGCACTAATCAGAGGCAGTATTTAAGCTTGTCTTTGCCAGTCAGTCGCCCTGGCGTCAATGTGATCTTTTCTTGCTCTGTGTTGACTTGTTTCATGCCTTGCCATAGTTTCGTGCTTCATGCCATGCCAAGTAAATTTTGTTTGATTTATGTTCATAGTCTGTTCATGCGTCAGCTTTCTTCCTTAGCCCAAGTTATGCCGCCGCTGTGAGCGATTTTTGTTTGTATCTTTTTTTAGTTTAAATTAAGGCATGTTTTTACCTAAATGCCACGTCCCGAGTAGTCCGTCTGGCTTCCTGGGAGAACGACCCCGCAGCAAGCTGTGACCCCCCCCCATCATGACATAAAATACTTCTTACCATTAATGTGACTTCTTGAACAGGCGTGGTAGGAAACGGATGGATGGATTTAAATGCATGAGAATGTTTTATATTTTGAATGTTATTTTTAGCACTGTGAATTCCAGCGGAATTATTCATAATTATTCCTAAAGCTGACCAACACGCCGGACTGTAGTCAGTTGGAAGCGTGTCTTAATGAAATTAAACAATGGATGTCCGCTAACTTTTTGCAACTTAATGCCAAAAAAACGGAAATGCTGATTATCGGTCCTGCTAGACACCGACCTCTATCTAATAATACAACTTTAACATTTGACAACCAAATAATAAAACAAGGTGACTCTGTAAAAAATCTGGGTATTATCTTCGACCCAACTCTCTCCTTTGAGTCACACATTAAAAGCGTTACTAAAACGGCCTTCTTTCATCTCCGTAATATCGCTAAAATTCGCTCCATTTTGTCCACTAAAGACGCCGAGATCATTATCCATGCGTTTGTTACGTCTCGTCTCGATTACTGTAACGTATTATTTTCGGGTCTCCCCATGTCTAGCATTAAAAGATTACAGTTGGTACAAAATGCGGCTGCTAGACTTTTGACAAGAACAAGAAAGTTTGATCACATTACGCCTGTACTGGCTCACCTGCACTGGCTTCCTGTGCACTTAAGATGTGATTTTAAGGTTTTACTACTTACGTATAAAATACTACACGGTCTAGCTCCAGCCTATCTTGCCGATTGTATTGTACCATATGTCCCGGCAAGACTCCGGCTTATTAGTGATTCCTAGAGCCCAAAAAAAGTCTGCGGGCTATAGAGCGTTTTCCGTTCGGGCTCCAGTACTCTGGAATGCCCTCCCGGTAACAGTTCGAGATGCCACCTCAGTAGAAGCATTTAAGTCTCACCTTAAAACTCATCTGTATACTCTAGCCTTTAAATAGACCTCCTTTTTAGACCAGTTGATCTGCCGCTTCTTTTCTTTCTCCTATGTCCCCCCCTCCCTTGTGGAGGGTGTCCGGTCCGATGACCATGGATGAAGTACTGGCTGTCCAGAGTCGAGACCCAGGATGGACCGCTCGTCGGGACCCAGGATGGACCGCTCACCTGTATCGGTTGGGGGACATCTCTACGCTGCTGATCCGCCTCCGCTTGAGATGGTCTCCTGTGGACGGGACTCTCGCTGCTGTTTTGGATCCGCTTGAACTGAACTCTCGCGGCTGTGTTGGAGCCACTATGGATTGAACTTTCACAGTATCATGTTAGACCCGCTCGACATCCATTGCTTTCGGTCCCCTAGAGGGGGGGGGGGGGGTTGCCCACATCTGAGGTCCTCTCCAAGGTTTCTCATAGTCAGCATTGTCACTGGCGTCCCACTGGATGTGAATTCTCCCTGCCCACTGGGTGTGAGTTTTCCTTGCCCTTTTGTGGGTTCTTCCGAGGATGTTGTAGTCGTAATGATTTGTGCAGTCCTTTTGAGACATTTGTGATTTGGGGCTATATAAATAAACATTGATTGATTGATTGATTGATAATTATCGCGTTAAGCAATGTCAGCTAAGATTTATCTGAGAGCCAGATGCAGTCATCAAAAGAACCACATCTGGCTCTAGAGCCATAGGTCCCCTACCCCATATACATATCACTTTGCCAACTTGTGGCAAATTCCAGCAATGTTAAAGTCTAAACCTCTTCGTACCTTGCTTTTTCGTCCATGAATGTGTAGGGTTTTTGCGGGACTCCCTGGCGCAGGTGTCCCTCTCCAGCCTTGCCAAGCGGCGTCCTGCGACCAGAGGGTGTTACCCGTCCCGCTGGGGTGACCCGTCCAGACGGGGTACCACGGCTATCCGCTCCCTGCGCCACAGGTGTCAAGCTCTGCACCAAAACTACAGGTGGGAAGATAGTCCTAGCAGGGGCGGAGGGCATGGTGATCGTTGTCGTGGAAGTGGATTGGGAAGGTTGTATGCCGTGAGTACTTCCAGCCGGCGCATACATCGGCACGGAGGAGATGGGTTTTCCCATGACAGAACCCGAGCTGGGGACAGGAGAGGGTGAGGGAGCTTTATTGCTGATAGACACAAACGCCTTATTTGGAGTCTGAGGTTTCGGTGGGACAACAGGTGGGGGATTCAGCTTGGTTTGGGGTTTGCCAACACTGATGCTAAGGATGGACTTTGTTTTGCCTGCTGTAGTTTGCACTATTGTGTTGGCTTGAGCAGGAGCTTGCTTAGAAGGGGCTGAAATAACCGAGGTTGTCGTAGCTGCAGTGTTCAACTCAACTTGCTTCGTTGGTTGGGGGATTTTTGGGGAAGCCGATTTTTCCGATGGTACAGGACCGGGAGTGGAGGGAGAGATATGTTGGGAAAACGTCTGTGTCGTGGCTTTGTTTGGAACTGGTTTCATTGGTGGGATCGTCATGGATGACTTTATCACCGCCGGGGGTTGAGGAGCTGAGGCAGCCGCAGTCTTGACAACTACGGTCGCACTGGACTCGGCTGGTTCTAATGAAAGAAAAGAAGAAAGGCGAATATGTCAAGAAAAGCATGTGGTTGAACGCAAATCAAACCTGATTAGTCCAAACAATATGTTCAATACAATAATAACATTATAAAAAGTACCATCTATGACAGGGGTAGGGAACCTATGGCCTCTCGAGCCAGATAAATGATAAATGGGTTGTACTTGTATAGCGCTTTTCTACCTTCAAGGTACTCAAAGCGCTTTGACACTACTTCCACATTTACCCATTCACACACACATTCACACACTGATGGAGGGAGCTGCCATGCAAGGCGCTAACCAGCACCCATCAGGAGCAAGGGTGAAGTGTCTTGCTCAAGGATACAACGGACGTGACGAGGTCGGTACTAGGTGGGGATTGAACCAGGGACCCTCGGGTTCCGCACAGCCACTCTACCACTGCGCCACGCCGTCCCTAATGTGGCTCTTTTGATGACCAAATCTGGCTCTCAAATAAATCTCAGCTGACGTTACTTAACAGTAATTAATAATTCCGTTGGTGATCACAGTGTTAAAAATAACGTTCATGCATTTTAATCCATCCATCCGTTTCTATCGCACCTGTTTAAGAAGTCACATTAATGATCAAAAGTATTTTATTTATTATTGGTTACCTTCAGAATAACAACGTTGTTAAAGAGAATAAAAGATGCACGCATTTAGTTGTTGTAATCAGAGAAAGTCCAAATAAAAGAATAGGCATAGAATTCTCTTGTCAGAGCGTGGGACGACACTGTACAAGAGTACAGGTCTACGCGTTTCTCCTCATTGAGCTAAATTGAATCCTGTCTCTGTTTAATTCCTTGCTTCCTGTCTGTTTAATAGATGTCATCAGTGTTTGAACCTGGCAGTTGTATTCAGTGTTAAAACTATTATACGGCTCTCACGGAAATACATTTTTAAATATTTGTTGTAATCAGAGAAAGTCCAAATAAAAGAATAGGCATAGAATTCTCTTGTCAGAGTGTGGGACAACACTGTACAAGAGTACAGGTCTACGCGTTTCTCCTCATTGAGCTAAATTGAATCCTGTCTCTGTTTAATTCCTTGCTTCTTGTCTGTTTAATAAATGTCATCAGTGTTTGAACCTGACAGTTGTATTCAGTGTTAAAACTATTATACGGCTCTCACGGAAATACATTTTAAAATATTTGGCTTTCTTGGCTCTCTCAGACAAAAAGGTTCCCGACCCCTGATCTATGACATGGATAAGAAACAATTATGGCAGCATATTACTTAGAGCTGCCAAAGTTAACGTGTTAGCCAATGCGATTAATTATATAAAAAAATTATCACATTAGTCATGTTTAAACGCAGATTAATGATGCGTTTTTTTTGTGTTTTTTTTTTTTAAACCTGCTCGTTTACCTGTTTACCTGAAAGCCGTAGCATGTTGATCAGGTCAATGCATCTGTCAGTACAAAGATTGATTAGGAGACTCTGATTTGTGTGCTTGCTGACATAGATTGTGTTTCAAAAGATACTTTAGATCCAACTGTTTGCAAGTTTTAAACAAATGCTGTACGATTAAGTAAAAATTATGATTTTCTGACAGTAAAATAGCATTTGTGTAAAAATACCAGGGTCTTTAAAAAAATAATAATTTCAGTTATGCACTTAGTTAATTTACTGTGATTAATCGCAATAAATCCAAATTATGGCTGTCAAAATTAATGAGTTATCTCATATGATTAGTCACAAAAATTACCGCATTAATCATGCATTTTATTTTGACCGTACAAGCTCTTTTACCTTCCCTGCTTTACAGTCAGTGATCAGGTCAATGCATCCGTCAATACAAAAATGAGTGAGGAGACTGACATGTGTGCTCGCTTTTAGTTTGTTTTTCAAAATATACTTTAGATCACATTTTTAGCAAGTTTTGAACAAACAAATTATGTGCAATCAAGTAAAAAGTATGATTTTCTGACAGTAAAATTGCATTGTGTCAAAATACCGATGTCTTTTAAAAAATGTACTTAATTAATGCACAAACGTGCATCAATAACGGGGATTAATCGCGATGAATCAACATTATGGCTGCCAAAATTAACGTGTTAACTTGTGATTAATCACAAAAATTATCGCATTAATCATGAACATACTTAGGTTAATCGTGCATTTTATTTTAACCGTGCAAGCTCTTTTACTTTAACCGCTATATGGTCAGTGATCCATGCATGTATACGTCAGTAAAAAAAAAAAAAAAAAATAGTAATGGGACTCTGACAGGTGTGCTCGCTGGCATAGTTCGTTTTTCAAAATATAATTTTAATCAAGCTGTTAGCAAGTTTTGAACAAATAAATTATGTGAAATCAAGTAAAAAGTATGATTTTCTGACAGTACAATTGCCTTTGTGTCAAAATACCGTGTTCTTTTAAAAAATGTACTTAATTTATGCACAAATGTGCATCAATAACTGGGATTAATCGCGATAAATCAACATTATGGCTGCCAAAATTAACGCCTTAACTTGTGATTAATCACAAAAATTATCGCATTAATCATGAACATACTTAGGTTCATCATGCATTTTATTTTGACCGTGCAAGCTCTTTTACTTTAACCGCTATATGGTCAGTGATCCATGCATGTATACGTCAGTAAAAAAAAAAAAAAATAGTAATGGGATTCTGACAGGTGTGCTCGCTGGTATAGTTTGTTTTTCAAAATATAATTTAAATGAAGCTGTTAGCAAGTTTTGAACAAATAAATTATGTAAAATCAAGTAAAAAGTATGATTTTCTGATACTATTATTGCATTTGTGTGAAAATACCGGGTTCTTTTAAAAAATGTACTTAATTATGCACAAATGTGCATCAATAACTGGGATTAATCGCGATAAATCAACATTATGGCTGCCAAAATTCACGCGTTAACTTGTGATTAATCACAAAAATTATCGCATTAATCATGAACATACTTAGGTTAATCGTGCATTTTATTTTAACCGTGCAAGCTCTTTTACTTTAACCGCTATATGGTCAGTGATCCATGCATGTATACGTCAGTAAAAAAAAAAAAAAAATAGTAATGAGACTCTGACAGGTGTGCTCGCTGGCATAGTTTGTTTTTCAAAATATAATTTTAATCAAGCTGTTGGCAAGTTTTGAACAAATAAATGATGTGAAATCAAGTAAAAAGTATGATTTTCTGACAGTACAATTGCATTTGTGTCAAAATACCGGGTTCTTTTAAAAAATGTACTTAATTCATGCACAAATGTGCATCAATAACTGGGATTAATCGCGATATATCAACATTATGAATCCAAAATTTACGTGTTAACTTGTGATTAATCACAAAAATTATTGCATTAATCATGAACATGCTTAGGTTAATCGTGCATTTTATTTTGACCGTGCAAGCTCTTTTACTTTAACCGATATATGGTCAGTGATCAATGTATACTTCAGTAAAAAAAATGTGTAATGAGACTCCGACTGGTGTGCATAGTTAATTTTTCAAAATATACCTTAGAGCAAGCTGTTAGAAAGTTTTGGACAAATAAATTATGTGCAATCAAGTAATAAGTATATTTTTCTAACAGTACAATTGCATTTGTGTCAAAATACCAGGGTCTTTTTTTAAAATTAACTTAATTTATGCACAAAAGTAATTTACTGTGATTAATGCGATAAATCTAAATGCATGAGTTAACTCATGTGATTAATCACAAAAGTTATTGGACTAATCATTAACAGACTTAAGTTAATTATGCATTTTATTTTGGCCGTATAACGGCTATATGGTCATTAATCAAAGTATAAGTTAGTAAGAAAATTAGTGAGGAGACTCCGACTGGTGTGATCGCTGGCAAATTTCACTCCAAAATACAGCTTGAAAGAACTTTAGATAGAACTGTTAGCAGGTTTTGTGCAAATAAACGACATGCATTCAAGTAAAATGTTTAAAAATGTTCCTGGATGACATCCTGACGATAAAATAATATTTGTGTACAAATACTGGGATCTTTTCTCGAGCAAATTTGAGTAATCTCTTTTGATTTATCCAAATTCCAAAATGTAATCTGATTTAAAAAAAAAAAAACCTTTGACAGCCCATTATGAGAATAAAAAAGTGTCATTTATCAGATTAAAAAAGAACATTGTTTGACAGCACTAGTATAAAGTAAATAATATGTTGACAGGAACGTTGAGCTTACATAGTGTATTTCACTGCAGCCAATACAAGCAATTAGCATTCAGCATTTAGCATCCGAAACACAAAATAACGTGTCTACAGATTAACAGTTTAGAAACATATGACAATGTTAGACTACCAAATAGTGCTGCAAAATAATGCCTTACTTACAGCTTTATTTATCAAATTGTTCCTTTACTTTTCTTTTTTAGGAAAACTTAACTTTGAAAATCCATCCATCTATCCATCTTTTTCCGCTTATCCGAGGTAGGGTCGCGGGGGCAACAGCCTAAGCAGGGAAACCCAGACTTCCCTTTCCCCAGCCACTTCGTCCAGCTCTTCCCGGGGGATCCCGAGGCGTTCCCAGGCCAGCCGGGAGACATAGTCTTCCCAACGTGTCCTGGGTCTTCCCCGTGGCCTCCTACCGGTTGGACGTGCCCTAAACACCTCCCTAGGGAGGCGTTCGGGTGGCATCCTGACCAGATGCCCGAACCACCTCATCTGGCTCCTCTCGATGTGGAGGAGCAGCGGCTTTACTTTGAGCTCCTCCTGGATGGCAGAGCTTCTCACCCTATCTCTAAGGGAGAGCCCCGCCACACGGCGGAGGAAACCCATTTGGGCCGCTTGTACCCGTGATCTTATCCTTTCGGTCATGACCCAAAGCTCATGACCACAGGTGAGGATGGGAATGTAGATCGACCGGTAAATTGAGAGCTTTGCCTTCCGGCTCAGCTCCTTCTTCACCACAACAGATCCATACAACGTCCGCATTACTGAAGACGTCGCACCGATCCGCCGGTCGATCTCACGATCCACTCTTCCCCCACTCGTGAACAAGACTCCTAGGTACTTGAACTCCTCCACTTGGGGTAGGGGCTCCTCCCCAACCCGGAGATGGCATTCCACCCTTTTCCGGGCGAGAACCATGGACTAGGACTTGGAGGTGCTGATTCTCATTCCGGTCGCTTCACACTCGGCTGCGAACCGATCCAGTGAGAGCTGAAGATCCCGGTCAGATGAAGCCATCAGGACCACATCATCTGCAAAAAGCAGAGACCTAATCCTGCGGCCACCAAACCGGAACCCCTCAACGCCTTGACTGCGGCTAGAAATTCTGTCCATAAAAGTTATGAACAGAATCGGTGACAAAGGACAGCCTTGGCGGAGTCCAACCCTCACTGGAAACGTGTTCGACTTACTGCCGGCAATGCGGACCAACCTCTGGCACTGATCGTACAGGGAGCGGACCGCCACAATAAGACAGTCCGATACCCCATACTCTCTGAGCACTCCCCACAGGACTTCCCGAGGGACACAGTCGAATGCCTTCTCCAAGTCCACAAAGCACACTTTGAAAATCACACAGAAAAAATACCTTAATTCGTAATTTTACGGCATATACTGTAAAATAGTCATTAATTTATTTTTTGGGGAGAATCTAAATTTACCATCATGTAGTGCACTTAATGCATGCTGTAGCATACTTATTTCTACGGTCTATACCTGATGCATCCAGGCGAACTACTTCAGAGAGGTTGCTGTACGGGCCTTGACCGGCCTTATTAACACAAGCCACCCTAAATCTGAAGAGGCCCCCTGCTGGCAAATCCACCACATTGTAGTAACAGTCGGCCACCCCTGTCGCCACGATCAAGAAGTTTGTCTCTCCTGCAGGAAAAAACAGACATGAATACATATTCATGATGCTATAAAACAACAAACTCCGTGGGGTTTTCAAAAAACATGAATGCAAATAGGATTAGACATTTTCCAAATTGTGGATCGGGCTTGCAAAATTGCTCATTATATTCATATTTGCCTCGCCAGCTGGAAAATTGTTTTCTGCAATCGCTCCTGTTTTTTTTTTTATTAAAATCCGTATCCACAGGTAACAACTGGCAATATATCACATCATATCAGCAATCAAAGCAGTTCATTGTATCTAGAAATTGTCAATATCTGCTTTCTCTGATCTATTTATGCAAAGCACCCTTCAAATTCATGTTTGGTCACAAGCTACAGTACATCACATACAATACAATAGTAATCCCTGCAAATACAGTGGGGCAAAAAAGTATTTAGGATTGTGCAAATTCTCCCACTTAAAATGATGACACAGGTCTGTAATTTTCATCATAGGTACACTTCAACTGTGAGAGACAGAATGTGAAAAAAAATTGTCTGAATTTTAAAGGATTTATTTGTAAATTATGGTGGAAAATAAGTATTTGGTCAACCATTCAAAGCTCTCACTGATGGAAGGAGGTTGTGGCTCAAAATCTCACGATACATGGCCCCATTCATTCTTTCCTTAACACGGATCAATCGTCCAGTCCAATTAGTAGAAAAAAAGCCCCAAAACATGATGTTTCCACCCCCATGCTTCACAGTAGGTATGGTGTTCTTGGGATGCAACTCAGTATTCTTCTTCCTCCAAACACGACAAATTGAGTTTATACCAAAATGAATACATGGATGATACAGCAGAGGATTGGGAGAATATCATGTGGTCAGATGAAACCAAAATAGAACTTTTTGGTTTAAACTCAACTTGTCTTGTTTAGAGGAAGAAGAATACTGAGTTGCATCCCAAGAACACCATACCTACTGTGAAGCATGGGGGTGGAAACATCATGCTTTGGGGCTGTTTTTCTGCTAAGGGGACAGGACGGTTGATCCGTGTTAAGGAAAGAAAGAATGGGGCCAAGTAAAACCTCCTTCCGTCAGTGAGAGCTTTGAATGGTTGACCAAATACTTATTTTCCACCATAATTTACAAATAAATTCTTTAAAATTCCTACAATGTGAATTCCTGGATATTTTTTTTTCACATTCCGTCTCTCACAGTTGAAGTGTACCTATGATGAACATTACAGACCTCTGTCATTATTTTAAGTGGGAGAACTTGCACAATCGGTGGCTGACTAAATACTTTTTTGTTCTAAGACAGGGGTTGGGAACCTGCGGCTCTAGAGCCAGATGTGGCTCTTTTGATGACTGCATCTGGCTCCCAGATAAATCCTAACTGACATTGCTTAACACGATAAGTAATTAATGATTCCGCTGGTAATCACAGGGTTTAAAAATAACGTTCAAAATTAAAAACATTCTCATGCATTTTATTCCGGCCATCCAAGAAGTCGCATTTATGGTAAGAAGTATTTTATTTATTATTTGTTAGCTTCAGAATAACAATGTTATTAAAAAGAATAAGAGACTTATTATACTCTAAAATTGTTAGTCTAACTTAAAAATGAGCACATTTAGTTGTATTCAGTGTTGAAAAATATTGGTAACACTTTAGTATGGGGAACATATTCTAAGTAACAAAGACTTAATTCTGAGTTATTTGGACACTAAGGGACCATATAAGGGTTAGGGTTACTAATAAGCAATCATTCGGAGGTTATTGAGGGAAGACTCTTAGTTAATGGCTTACTGCTTGTAAAATAAGGCCATGCAGAACAAGGCATTAATAAGTACTTAAAAATGACTAATTAAGAGCCAATATGTTACAAGTTTGCATGTTAATAAGCAACTGATTAATGGTGAATATGTTCCCTGTATCAAAGTATTACCAAAATATAATATGGCTCTCACGGAAATACGTTTTTAAAATATTTGGCTTTCATGGCTCTCTCAGCCAAAAAGGTTCCCGACCCGTGTTCTAAGATATAACTCACGTTCGTGGCTTAATCTTCGTTTTAAAGGAGCACATGTTTTAAATACTCACCCTCTGCTTTTCTCTCCAGAGAATATGTGCAAGGTGCGATAGTGTCAGAGGGTCTCCACAGCACCAAAGCTGTGTTGTTGTACTTTTGAGGAATCTCGGGCGTTCCGGGTTGGTTTGGCAGCCCTTCATTAAATGATAATGTAAATGTGTGTGATACGCATACCGACATGAAAACAAATATATAAATAATGTATGGTCTTACGTGCGAGTGAGATCGTGCAAGAGCTAGAAACAGAGGCGATGGGATTGGTTGCAACACATTCGTAGACCCCCGCATCCTTTTTGGTGGTCTGCATGATCATGAGAAGCTGTCGGCCATCAGGGCAGGCAATCATGTTCATCCTGTCGTCTATCTCCACTGGTTTCTTATCTGAAGAAAAAGGCACAGGTGCAATGCGTAGGTATTACTGTAACTACCATTATTGTGGGGGAAATGCAATTATTTAACGCCAATTGCATACAAGGTAAAGTCATACAACTATAGAATTATGGTTGATATTCCATCCATCCATCCATCATCTTCCGCTTATCCGAGGTCGGGTCGCGGGGGCAGCAGCCTAAGCAGGGAAGCCCAGACTTCCCTATCTCCAGCCACTTCGTCTAGCTCTTCCCGGGGGATCCCGAGGCGTTCCCAGGCCAGCCGGGAGACATAGTCTTCCCAACGTGTCCTGGGTCTTCCCCGTGGCCTCCTACCAGCTGGACGTGCCCTAAACACCTCCATAGGGAGGCGTTCGGGTGGCATCCTGACCAGATGCCCGAACCACCTCATCTGGCTCCTCTCGATGTGGAGGAGCAGCGGCTTTACGTTGAGCTCCTCCCGGACGGCAGAGCTTCTCCCCCTATCTCTAAGGGAGAGCCCCGCCATCCGGCGGAGGAAACTCATTTCGGCCGCTTGTACCCGTGATCTTATCCTTTCGGTCATGACCCAAAGCTCATGACCATAGGTGAGGATGGGAACGTAGATCGACCGGTAAATTGAGAGCTTTGCCTTCCGGCTCAGCTCCTTCTTCACCACAACGGATCGATACAACGTCCGCATTACTGAAGACGCCGCACCGATCCGCCTGTCGATCTCACGATCCACTCTTCCCCCACTCGTGAACAAGACTCCTAGGTACTTGAACTCCTCCACTTGGGGCAGGGTCTCCTCCCCCACCCGGAGAAGGCACTCCACCCTTTTCCGGGCGAGAACCATGGACTCGGACTAGGAGGTGCTGATTCTCATTCCGGTCGCTTCACACTCGGCTGCGAACCGATCCAGTGAGAGCTGAAGATCCCGGCCAGATGAAGCCATCAGGACCAACATCATCTGCAAAAAGCAGAGACCTAATCCTGCAGTCACCAAATGGTTGATATTGAGATAGCTAAAATCCTTTGGACACTTTTTTGCACTATTTATCCGTAAATGTGTTCTAGCAAGATGAATGCCATCATAGTTGTGTCTCTGTATTCTCCAGCAAATAATGAGGGTGAAGGTATGTAATACAATTCCGTTCGTAATGATACCTTTCATCCAGGTGATGTGTGGGTGTGGGCTCCCTGCAGGCAAACAACTGAGTGTGACTGGATCACCCTCGAGCAGGATGTGATCTCTTAGCTTGATGTGGAAAACCGGTGGGAAATCTGCAGAGCCGGGATTCAACATGCTGATTATTCTTCATATTGTTTGGAGTAAAACACTTATATCGATACGGACATACCAGAAGCCAGTCTAGAGTACTGACGTGATGGTATAGAACTTGCTTCTCTGGAGATGGCTGTTGGAATATCAGGTTGTGAAACAGTCTTGGATCGTCTCCCTCTGGTCAGACCCCATCGATCCCAGCGAGATCTTCCCTCCCCTTCAATGCCTATTCAAGAAAAAAATCCTCTTTAATCTTAGTATAACTACCCTAACATACTGTAACAAAATCCTGGATTTATAGGGAAAAAAGTGACTGCTGCATACCCTTTGATGTGTCTGACTTTAAACTCGACATGGAGTCCAATGATTCAGTTGAAGCCCCATTAGTGGCCTGGGATGCGAGCTGGTTCCTCTGAACATTAGTGCCCTTCATTCCACGGTTCTCTGATGTTGCCCGACGAAGTATGGAAAGAATCGGTGTCTTCTTTGGCTCCTTCTCTTCTGATGACTTTCTTTCCTCAGAGTAGCTGCGAATTCTGGTTGAGATGCCGGCCACTGTCGACTCGATCTTCCTACGCATTGTTAAGACCGGAGATTCGTTTGGCTTTTTTGGCTCCTTTTCCTCTTTTTGAAGAGAGAAATTACTTCCACCATCCAGGCGCGTCATCTCCACTTCCTTCTTGTCTTGTGATCCTCTTCGTCCAAGTGTCCAAGATAGCCTACGTCTTGAGGGCCCTAAATCTTCTTCTTTGGTCTCTCCTCCTTTGCGCTCAGTTGATGGAGTTCTCTTTAGCCGCATTGATAGCCTCCGCATAAAACCTTGGTCCTTTTGAGCTTCACGGAGGTCCTGAACTGACTTGGACTTCTCCTCCAGTTTCCTTGGTGAAAATTCCAGTGGTGCACCCAATGGACCAGGTCTGTATATGACCTCACCTGACTCTGTAGCGTCTGGTGGCGTTATCTGGGAGTTTCCCTCATTCTTTGATCGAGTCAAAAATTTTAAACTTCTTGTCAGGGAAGACTCACGTTTTTTGAAGCGGGCCTCAAATATCTCTTCCGAGGTAATGTCCTCTACATCCATTCCTACAGCTGATTGACTTGTAGTCTTTGGTGGGCTAGGATCTTTCGTTATCGTTTCTGGTGAGGCCACCCGGGAGTAAACAGCTGCATGCTCAGTAGTTGACACAATGTGTGGTTTGTGTGGACCAGGTACAGTAGGAGATGTTGATACAGAAGACAATGTGGTTTTAGGAACAACAACAGGAGTGGATGGACTGAGTGGTATGTCAGTGAGTGGCTGAATTGAAGGGACCATGATTGTCTGCATAATACTCGCATAAGCAGAAGTCCTTCCATCTGGCAGAACGACGGGCGAAGTTACTGAAGGTGTTGAATAGGGTGAAACTTTTGTTGTGGTTTCAGAGGATTCTTGTGTTGGTCTCGTGGTAACTGAGTTCGAGGTAGTAATAATCTCAGGCATTATTTCATTTAACTTTTCTTCCGGTACTTTTGACGAAGCCACACTGGAAATTCCTTTTTCATATTCTTTCACAATCTGTTCTTTTTCCTTTTGTTCTTTTGGCTTAACTTCTTCTTGTTTTTCCTTGAGTTCAGTGCTTTGGACCACTACAAATGGTGAAGGACTTGTGTTGCCTACGTACTCTGATTCATTCACTAAATCCTCTGATATGCTCATGTCCTTCTCAGAGAAGCCGCTGGTGCTTGACCTCTCATCAACATTACCAATATCTTTATTCGCCCTGTCCAACTTTTCAGTTGTATCCGGTTTTATCTCTTTCTCCAATAATGAGTCCTTACTTTCAGTTTTGATAGGACTCTTCTGTCCAATAAAATCTGGCGTTGGCGTATTTGGTGAAGGCTCTCGTGGGGTCACTGGGCGGGAGTCAAGTTTGAATTGCTCAGTAAGAGCTGACATTGATATAGCTTCCTTGAGTCTTCGCTCTTCAAC
This sequence comes from Nerophis ophidion, assembly GCF_033978795.1. Lineage (NCBI taxonomy): Eukaryota > Metazoa > Chordata > Actinopteri > Syngnathiformes > Syngnathidae > Nerophis > Nerophis ophidion. Next base: position 13,393,793 of record NC_084623.1, read on the forward strand.
CAGCGCCACAGGAATCTCAAGAGGAGCGCCCGATCTCCTGTGTAAAGCTATTGGTTCTGAATCTCCTTGACTAAAGGAAGCACTTTTGTTCAAAACTTTAGGCTTTGAAATATCATCCTTTTGCAAATCACTGGATGCTGCTCTAGTCAGTGAAGCCGGTCCCAGTCGGTTGGTGCGGGAATAGCGATCTGAGGGTAGTGTACATTTTTCATTACCCATTCCTAGTGTTTCTAAAAGAGGACCTCGCAGTCCGCTCATCTTTTTGTCCACAGAACCTCCACGGAGCAATCGTTGCCTCATAAGCTCCAGCTTGAGGGCATAATCTTCTTTACTCATATTTGCAGTTCCTGGACTGGTGCTCCGCTTTGGTAGTTCCATGGAGACTGCTTTCTTGAGAACTTTTTTTCCACCCTCTTGGCTTCCCTCTGTACCTCCTTCCTCTGGTGTTATCCGAAGTAGCAAAGCGCTGTCAGCTGAGCTTCCTCGTCTTAGCTCTCCTTTTTTTCGTCCACCCTCAGGTTTGTCTGACTCCATGCTTGAACCTCTTTTTAGAGGCTTTCTTTTAAGAGATTTTAGAGGCAAGTCCGCAGGTGATTCTTCTTCCGACAAGTCCATATTATCATCTTTGAACGTTCCTTCCCGCTGGCCACTTTTACCCGTCAATTCAGGACTTTCTTTGTCAGTTTCACTCATGTCGTGTTTCATTGTCTCTGGAGTAGTTGACCATCTATTGGATCCATTCTGCTTCCCTGAGTCCTTCTCGTTGGTTTGGATGTCATTAAGTGACATCCTTGATCCAGAAAATTCCATATTAAGTGGCATTGGAATGAAGGGAAGTTCATCAATATCTTCATCAGAATCTGAGGATGATGAAGGTAAAGGTGAAGCTTCTTTGAGGTGCCTGGGAACGGCAATGGAGATATGACTTGAGGAATCATTCAGTAGCTCAGGAATGGACCTCATGACCATTTTAGATTTGTAGCTGATAATTGAACGCTGAAAAAACAAACACAAATAAAAACAACTTACATTTGGTTTAACATTTTCTACAAATCTTGGACCATTGTGTTTAATATTGTGTAATTAGTACTTATTCATTACCTGCCATCTTCTGCGAGATACGAACTTCTTCATTGCCTCTGTATTTATAGCTGCCCCCTGGCTAAGGGTCTGTACAGAAAAACACCAATGAATTGACAAAAATATCTTGTGTATGGCGTATGTTTTAAGATAGCGTGTGTTTTAAGATAGCATATGTTTTAAACTAGCGTATGTTTTAAGTTGGCATATGTTTTAAACTAGCGTATGTTTTAAACTGGCGTATGTTTTAAGCTGGCGTATGTTTTAAGCTGGCGTATGTTTTAAGATGGCGTATGTTTTAAGATGGCGTATGTTTTAAGATAGCGTATGTTTTAAGATGGCGTATGTTTTAAGATAGCGTATGTTTTAAACTGGTATATGTTTTAAGCTAGTGTATGTTTTAAACTGGCATATGTTTTAAACTGGCATATGTTTTAAACTGGCATAGGTTTTAAACTGGCGTATGTTTTAAGCTGGCGTATGTTTTAAACTGGCATATGTTTTAAACTGGCGTATGTTTTAAAATGGTGTATGTTTTAAGCTAGCGTATGTTTTACGATGGCGTATGTTTTAAGCTAGCGTATGTTTTAAGCAAGCGTATGTTTTAAGCTGGCGTATGTTTTAAGCAAGCGTATGTTTTAAACTGGCATATGTTTTAAGCTAGCGTATGTTTTAAACTGGCATATGTTTTAAGCTAGCGTATGTTTTAAGCTGGTGTATGTTGTAAACTTGCATATGTTTTAAACTGGCGTATGTTTTACGATGGCGTATGTTTTAAGCTAGCGTATGTTTTAAGCTGGTGTATGTTGTAAACTTGCATATGTTTTAAACTGCGTATGTTTTACGATGGCGTATGTTTTAAGCTAGCGTATGTTTTAAGCAAGCGTATGTTTTAAACTGGCATATGTTTTAAACTAGCGTATGTTTTAAACTGGCATATGTTTTAATCTGGCGTATGTTTTAAGATGGTGTATGTTTTAAGCTAGTGTATGTTTTACGATGGCGTATGTTTTAAGCTAGCGTATGTTTTACGATGGTTTATGTTTTAAGCTAGCGTATGTTTTAAGATGCCGTATGTTTTAAGCTAGCGTATGTTTTAAGCAAGCGTATGTTTTAAACTGGCATATGTTTTAAGCTAGCGTATGTTTTAAACTGGCATATGTTTTAAGCTAGCGTATGTTTTAAACTGGCATATGTTTTAAACTGGCGTATGTTTTAAGATGGTGTATGTTTTAAGCTAGCATATGTTTTACGATGGCGTATGTTTTAAGATAGCGTATGTTTTACAATGGCGTATGTTTTAAGCTAGCGTATGTTTTAAGATGGCGTATGTTTTAAGATAGCGTATGTTTTACGATGGCGTATGTTTTACGATGGCGTGTGTTTTAAGGTAGCGTGTTTTAAACTGGCATATGTTTTAAACTGGCGTATGTTTTAAGATGGTGCATGTTTTAAGCTGCCGTATGTTTTAAGCAAGCGTATGATTTAAACTGGCATATGTTTTAAGCTAGCATGTGTTTTAAACTGGCATATGTTTTAAACTGGCGTATGTTTTAAGATGGTGTATGTTTTAAGCTAGCGTATGTTTTAAACTGGCATATGTTTTAAACTGGCGTATGTTTTAAGATGCCGTATGTTTTAAACTAGCATATGTTTTAAACTGGCATATGTTTTAAACTGGCATATGTTTTAAACTGGCGTATGTTTTAAGCTGGCGTATGTTTTAAACTGGCATATGTTTTAAACTGGCGTATGTTTTAAGCTGGCGTATGTTTTAAACTGGCATATGTTTTAAACTGGCGTATGTTTTAAAATGGTGTATGTTTTAAACTAGCGTATGTTTTACGATGGCGTATGTTTTAAGCTAGCGTATGTTTTAAGCAAGCGTATGTTTTAAGCTGGCGTATGTTTTAAGCTGGCGTATGTTTTAAGCAAGCGTATGTTTTACACTGGCATATGTTTTAAGCTAGCGTATGTTTTAAACTGGAATATGTTTTAAACTAGCGTATGTTTTAAGCTGGTGTATGTTGTAAACTTGCATATGTTTTAAACTGCGTATGTTTTACGATGGCGTATGTTTTAAGCTAGCGTATGTTTTAAGCAAGCGTATGTTTTAAACTGGCATATGTTTTAAACTAGCGTATGTTTTAAACTGGCATATGTTTTAATCTGGCGTATGTTTTAAGATGGTGTATGTTTTAAGCTAGTGTATGTTTTACGATGGTTTATGTTTTAAGCTAGCGTATGTTTTAAGATGGCGTATGTTTTAAGCTAGCGTATGTTTTAAGCAAGCGTATGTTTTAAACTGGCATATGTTTTAAGCTAGCGTAAGTTTTAAACTGGCATATGTTTTAAACTGGCATATGTTTTAAACTGGCGTATGTTTTAAGATGGTGTATGTTTTAAGCTAGCATATGTTTTACGATGCGTATGTTTTAAGCTAGCGTATGTTTTACAATGGCGTATGTTTTAAGCTGGCGTATGTTTTAAGATGGCGTATGTTTTAAGCTGGCGTATGTTTTAAGCTAGCGTATGTTTTAAACTGGCATATGTTTTAAGATAGCGTATGTTTTACGATGGCGTATGTTTTAAGCTAGCGTATGTTTTAAGATGGCGTATGTTTTAAGCAAGCGTATGTTTTAAACTGGCATATGTTTTAAACTAGCATATGTTTTAAACTGGCATATGTTTTAAACTGGCGTATGTTTTAAGATGGTGTATGTTTTAAGCTAGCATATGTTTTACGATGGCGTATGTTTTAAGATGGCGTATGTTTTAAGCTAGCGTATGTTTTAAACAAGCGTATGTTTTAAACTGACATATGTTTTAAGCTAGCGTATGTTTTAAACTGGCATATGTTTTAAGCTAGCGTATGTTTTAAACTGGCATATGTTTTGAACTGGCGTATGTTTTAAGATGGTGTATGTTTTAAGCTAGCGTTAGCGTATGTTTTACAATGGCGTATGTTTTAAGCTAGCGTATGTTTTAAAATGGCGTATGTTTTGAGCTGGCGTATGTTTTAAGCTAGCGTATGTTTTAAAATGGCGTATGTTTTAAGCTGGCGTATGTTTTAAGCTAGCGTTTGTTTTAAACTGGCATATGTTTTAAGCTACCGTATGTTTTACGATGGCGTATGTTTTAAGCTAGCGTATGTTTTAAACTGGCATATGTTTTAAGATAGCGTATGTTTTAAGCTGGCGTATGTTTTACGATGGCGTATGTTTTAAGCTAGCGTATGTTTTAAGCAAGCGTATGTTTTAAACTGGTATATGTTTTAAGATAGCGTATGTTTTAAGCTGGCGTATGTTTTACGATGGCGTATGTTTTAAGCTAGCGTATGTTTTAAGCAAGCGTATGTTTTAAACTGGCATATGTTTTAAGCTAGCGTATGTTTTAAACTGGCATATGTTTTAAACTGGCGTATGTTTTAAGATGGTGTATGTTTTAAGCTAGCGTATGTTTTACGATGGCGTACGTTTTAAGCTAGCGTATGTTTTACAATGGTTTATGTTTTAAGGTAGCGTATGTTTTAAACTGGCATATGTTTTAAACTGGCGTATGTTTTAAGATGGTGTATGTTTTAAGCTAGCGTATGTTTTAAACTGGTATATGTTTTAAGCTACCGTATGTTTTACGATGGCGTATGTTTTAAGCTAGCGTATGTTTTAAACTGGCATATGTTTTAAGATAGCGTATGTTTTAAGCTGGCGTATGTTTTACGATGGCGTATGTTTTAAGCTAGCGTATGTTTTAAGCAAGCGTATGTTTTAAACTGGCATATGTTTTAAGCTAGCGTATGTTTTAAACTGGCATATGTTTTAAACTGGCGTATGTTTTAAGATGGTGTATGTTTTAAGCTAGCGTATGTTTTACGATGGCGTATGTTTTAAGCTAGCGTATGTTTTACGATGGTTTATGTTTTAAGCTAGCGTATGTTTTAAACTGGCATATGTTTTAAACTGGCGTATGTTTTAAGATGGTGTATGTTTTAAGCTAGCGTATGTTTTACGATGGTTTATGTTTTAAGCTAGCGTATGTTTTAAGATGGTGTATGTTTTAAGCTAGCGTATGTTTTAAGCAAGCGTATGTTTTAAACTGGCATATGTTTTAAGCTAGCGTATGTTTTAAACTGGCATATGTTTTAAGCTAGCGTATGTTTTAAACTGGCATATGTTTTAAACTGGCATATGTTTTAAACTGGCGTATTTTTTAAGATGGTGTATGTTTTAAATTAGCATATGTTTTACGATGGCCTATGTTTTAAGATGCCGTATGTTTTAAGATAGCGTTAGCGTACGTTTTACAATGGCGTATGTTTTAAGATAGCGTATGTTTTAAGATGGCGTATGTTTTAAGCTTGCGTATGTTTTAAGCTAGCGTATGTTTTAAACTGGCATATTTTTTAAGCTAGCGTATGTTTTACGATGGCGTATGTTTTAAGCAAGCGTATGTTGTAAACTGGCATATGTTTTAAGCTAGCGTATGTTTTAAACTGGCATATGTTTTAAACTGGCGTATGTTTTAAGATGGTGTATGTTTTAAGCTAGCGTATGTTTTACGATGGTTTATGTTTTAAGCTAGCGTATGTTTAAGCAAGCGTATGTTTTAAACTGGCATATGTTTTAAGCTAGCGTATGTTTTAAACTGGCATATGTTTTAAGCTAGCGTATGTTTTAAACTGGCATATGTTTTAAGCTAGCGTATGTTTTAAACTGGCATATGTTTTAAGCTAGCGTATGTTTTAAACTGGCGTATGTTTTAAGATGGTGTATGTTTTAAGCTAGCGTATGTTTTACGATGGTTTATGTTTTAAGATAGCGTATGTTTTAAGATGGCGTACGTTTTAAGCTAGCGTATGTTTTAAGCAAGCGTATGTTTTAAACTGGCATATGTTTTAAGCAAGCGTATGTTTTAAACTGACATATGTTTTAAGCTAGCGTATGTTTTAAACTGGCATTGTTTTAAGCTAGCGTATGTTTTAAACTGGCATATGTTTCAAACTGGCGTATGTTTTAAGATGGTGTATGTTTTAAGCTAGCATATGTTTTACAATAGCGTATGTTTTAAGCTAGCGTATGTTTTACAATGGCGTATGTTTTAAGCTAGCGTATGTTTTAAGATGGCGTATGTTTTAAGCTGGCATATGTTTTAAGCTAGCGTATGTTTTACAATGGCGTAAGTTTTAAGATAGCGTATGTTTGAAACTGGCGTATGTTTTAAGATGGCGTATGTTTTAAGCAAGTGTATGTTTAACCATGCCTGCCCCCATAAATATGCTGCGCCTTATTTATGCGTTAAATACAGAAAGAGCACCCGTAACTGACACGGTGTATTTTGATATGGTCGCGAAAATACGGTATCGTGGCTTTGATGACGGGAACCAGTTCTCAAAAAGGGATTCAAATCCATGGAATCAGTTCTTTTCTTATCGAACAATCAGGAGAACCGGTTTCGAACATCATTCCTACGTTTAACGCCGTCTTAAAATAGTCACTTTTTGAATAGCATACTTTTGTAAAATAAGTGGTCTGGTGTACTGTATGTGTAATAATGTCTGCCATCTTGTGTGGCATTAATAGTCCATACATCACATACAGAAATGTCATCCCTTGCAAACACGATCAGCTCAATATTGTTCCCACCGATGACAGTTACGTAATTTCTTTCAATTTTTTTTTTTTTTTGTATTTGTACACTGTAGTACAGGGGTGCCCATTACGTCGATCGCGAGCTACCAGTCGACCGCGGGGGGTGTGTCAGTCGATCTCCAGCCAGGCTTTTAAAAAAAATAGACCTAAAAATTAGTGATCATCAATCTTCACCAAGACGTCACTTAAATGACATTCACGGTACCCGAGGGTCTTGTGAGATGACGCTGGCTGCTGCAAGATCATCATTATGAAAATATGACCGAGAGGAAGGCGAGAGACACTTTTTATTTCAACAGACTCTCGCGCCGTACCTTCCGTCAAAACTCTAAAGGCCGACTGCACATTTCCTATCTTCACAATAAAAACCCTGCTTCATGCTGCCTGCGCTAACTAAATACAGAGTCTGGGAAAACTGGCGTGCACAAGCGATCCCTCAGAAAGCTGGCGTGCACATCACTTGTGCACGCCAGCTTTCCGAGACTCTTATTTTGTTAGCGCAGGCAGCATGAAGCAGGGCTTTTATTGTGAAGATAGGAAATGTGCAGTCGGCCTTTAGAGTTTTGACGGAAGGGACAGCGCGAAAGTCTGTTGAAATAAAAAGTGTTTCTCGCCTTCCACTCTGTCATTTTTTCATAATAATGAACTGGCAGCAGCCAGCGTCATCTCACAAGACCCTCGGGTGCCGTGAATGTCAATCAAGCAAGCTACGGAATTTGCCGCCAATGTTTTTCTTGTAAAGTGTATGGAAGCTGGATGAATTAGATGCCAAAAACCAACCACTTTCATGTGGTATTGTACAGAAAGGACAACTTTTTTTCTCCTCCATTTGAAAATGTGGGCGTTATCATCATTACTGTCTGATTCCAGTCAATGCAAGTCATCAGAATCAGGTAATACACCAACTTATATTCTTGTCTTTGTGAAAGAAAGACATCTATATGTGTTACACATGCTTGTATTATCATTAAACACATTTAACTTGTTTACAAAAATGTCTCTTTCATAAACATAAATGATATATATAAATGAGGTAGATCCCCTCGAGTTGGTCAATTGAAAAGTAGCTCGCCTGCAGAAAAAGTGTGGGCACCCCTGCTGTAGTACCATTGATTTATTATATTTTTTTCCTGAAAGAGCATGCTGTACCTTGAACCAGGGATGTCTGAGACATTCTTGAGTATCAGGTCTCCTAAAAGAAAATCAAGAAACATTTAAATGTTGCTGTTTGACAAAGGAAAAAAAAAAATCAATCACGAAAACATACTTTATTATGACGACAAATACATCACCAAGAATGACCGCATTTTCCAATTTTTTCCATTCATAAATATACTATCTGAATCATAGTATTTGTCAGCAAAAACTGATTAGATTTTTTCATATACATACAAAAAAAGAGGTCTTGATCATGTACTTAAAGGCCTACTGAAACCCACTACTAGCGACCACGCAGTCTGATAGTTTATATATCAATGATGAAATATTAACAATGCAACACATGCCAATACGGCCTTTTTAGTTTACTAAATTACAATTAAAAATTTCTTGCGAGGTTTTCTGTTGAAAACGTCGCGGAATGATGACGCTTATGTTGACGCCTGCTTTTGACATTATTGGTTGGAGGGGACATTTCAGCCCAGCACCACTAACGGCTATAAGTAGTCTCTTTTCATCGCATAATTACACAGTATTTTGGACATCTTTTGCAATTTAATCGATTAATAATGGAGACAATAAAGACGAAAAATGTAGGTGGGAGGCGGTGTATTGCAGCTGCCTTTACCAACCGAATCACAGCCGGTGTTTCTTTGTTTGTTGTGAAGCTTTAACACAGAGCGGTCAAGCGAACATGTTTCTCTACCACATGTCAACCAATTGTGATATTAAGTCGGCTCTTATCGGCGACTTCAGCGGATTATGCGACCTCCTCCTGCAGCTGTCAAAAAAGGCAGCTGTGATATTGGCTTCTCTCAGAGACACCGGCGTTCACCCCAGCCCTCCGACTTTCAGGTATGACTTTTTAATCTTACTAAAACACTATTAACACAATAAACAGATAAGGGATTTTCCAGAAGTATCCTTGTAAATGTGTCTAATAACATCTGGATCGCTCCCACTGCCCTCGTCTTTTTTTTTTTTTAGTCCTTCACTCTAACTTTCCTCATCCACAAATCTTTCATCCTCGCTCAAATTAATGGGGAAATCGTCGCTTTCTCGGTCGGAATCGCTCTCGCTGCTGGTGGCTATGATTATAAACAATGTGAGGATGTGAGGAGGCCTCACACCGGTGACATCACGCACACATCATCTGCTACTTCCGGTACAGGCAAGGCTTTTTTATTAGCGAACAAAAATTGGGAACTTTATCGTCGATGTTCTCTACTAAGTCCTTTCAGCAAAAATATGGCAATATCGCGAAATGATCAAGTATGACACATAGAATGGACCTGCTATCCCCGTTTGAATAAGAAAATCTCATTTCAGAAGGCCTTTAATGTGTTGATTACCTTATGTTATATTTTTTTATCCATTATTTACTTTATGTATGTATTCACTGTTCTGTTACAAAGAGAGAACAAGGACATTTGGATAAAACTGCAATATTATGAAAAAAGGAAGGATTAAATAAGCTTTACTACTCTTTTTTCGGACGTGCTGTAAAGAAACAACTGGGAATATGTGATGAATTACATTGTTTTGGTTCCTTTTCCAAACGAACTGAACTCGACTGAATACCAACATTTCTTATCCTTTCGTACTCTCAATAGCTTTTTGAAGAGTTACTCACAGTCTGTCTGCAACCAGCAGCTTAATGATGAACCCTTTGGCCTCTCTTGACAGATGTGCAAACATGTTCTCCTCAAAGGCCACATTATAGTTCCTGATGTTCATCACGGAGAAGCGGTCGTTTTCACCGGCAAACGGAGAAACTCCTGTCAAACTAACGACAAAGATAAGATTTGCATTTTACAACGGGACACGAGGAACATTTACTTATCCAGAACTAAAACCCTGTAGTAAAATAGAAAATAACATGGTTTTACTCACCACAGGTATGCAATAACTCCAACTGGCCTGAAAGGAACAGAATGATAAGAGAGTAAGACTGACTTGTTCAAGAGAAATAACAAATGTATTGTGAAGACTTTTTTTTTTTTTTACCAGATGTCAGTTGCTTTTGACACAGGAGTCTGATTGACAATTTCCGGGGCAACAAATTCCGGTGTGCCGTATTTGCAATACTGCGCCTCATCCGGAGTGATCTCCAAGGCGTTGCCGAAGTCACAGATTCGGATCTGATCACTATGTGCATCTGCCATGAGGATGTTGTCAGGCTGAGGAAGAAGGCACAGATATACATTTCAATCTTGTTGTGGCTTGCAAGAATAAATTATGGACAAAACCCAAAGCCAGTGAAGTTGGCACGTTGCCTGAATCGTAATTAAAAACAGAATACAATGATGTGCAAATGCTTTTCAACTTATATTAAATTAAATGCACTGCAAAGACAAGATATTTAATGTTTGAACTGTGAAACATACAAACCCCGTTTCCATATGAGTTGGGAAATTGTGTTAGATGTAAATATAAACGGAATACAATGATTTACAAATCCTTTTCAACACATATTCAATTGAATGCACTACAAAGACAAAATATTTGATGTTCAAACTCAAATTTTTTTTCTTTTGCAAATAATACTTAACTTAGAATTTCATGGCTGCAACACGTGCCAAAGTAAATGGGAAAGGGCATGTTCACCACTGTGTTTCATCGATTTTCTTTTAACAACACTCAATAAACGTTTGGGAACTGAGGAAACTAATTGTTGAAGCTTTGAAAGTGGAATTCTTTCCCATTCTTGTTTTATGTAGAGCATGGGTGTCAAACTCTGGCCCGCGGGCCAAATCTGGCCCGCTGTGTAATTTAATTTGGCCCTTGAGGCAATATCAATTTAGCATTAGAGCTGGCCCGCCGGTGCTATACAGCGTAGGGGCCGCTGAAACATCTCATTCAAAGCTAAAACTCATACTTGCCAACCCTCCTAATTTTCCCGGTAGACTCCCGAAGATCAGTGCCCCTCCCGAAAATCTCCCGGGGCAACCATTCTCCCGAATTTCTAACGATTTTCACCTGGACAACAATATTGGGGGCGTGGATTTAAGGCACTGCCTTTAGCCTTCTCTACAACCTGTCGTCACGTGCGCTTTTCCTCCATACTAACAGCATGTCACCAAATATTTGTGGCTTTTAAACACACACACACGCACAAGTGAATGCAAGGTATACTTGGTCAACAGTCATACAGGTCACACTGAGGGTGGCCGTATAAACAACTTTAGCACTTTTACAAATATGCGCCAGACTGTGAACCCACACCAAACAAGAATGACAAACACATTTCGGGTGAACATCCGCACCGTAACACAACAGAACAAATACAAAGAAACCCTTGCAGCACTAACTCTTCCGGGAAACTTCCAGCAAACTGACCAATAATTAACGTTTTATTCACGCATTTTCTCTTGCTACTTCAAAGCTTGAATGTTTGGTTCGTTCATTATTGTTATTTTATTTTCAAATTTGTTATTAGCCTGTGGGAAAAATGTGATATTTACCTCAGAAAAAAAGGCATAACATTTTTATTCAAATTTTATTTGATATGCCATTGATATTTGTTTAATTATTATTATTATTATTATTTGAAACTGGATTTTGCATGTCACTAAAGTTACATAAGCCTTGCTTGTTCAATATTTAATGCAAAACTTGTTTGGGTCCCTATTAAAAGGTTATTTTGTTCAACCTTGCCCCGAGGCTTTGTTCCGTTTAAAATTTTGGCCCACTCTGTATTTGAGTTTGACACCCGTGATGTAGAGCTTCAGTCGTTCAACAGTCCGGGGTCTCCGCTGTCGTATTTTACGCTTCATAATGCGCCACACATTTTCCATGGGAGACAGGTCTGGACTGCAGACGGGCCAGGAAAGTACCCGCACTCTTTTTTTACGAAGCCACACTCTTATAACACGTGCTGAATGTGGGTTGGCATTGTCTTGCTGAAATAAGCAGGGGTGTCCATGATAACGTTGCTTGGATGACAACATATGTTGTTCCAAAACCTGTATGTACCTTTCAGCATTAATGGTGCCTTCACAGATGTGTAAGTTACCCATGCTTTGGGCACTAATACACCCCCATACCATCACAGATGCTGGCTTTAGAACTTTGCACCTATTACAATCCGAATGGTTATTTTCCTCTTTGATCTAGAGGACACCACGTCCTCTTGTTCCAAATATAATTTGAAATGTGGCCTCGTCAGACCACAGAACACCTTTCCACTTTGCATCAGTCCATCTTAGGTGAGCTCTGGCTCAGGATATTGTTTATAAATGGGTTTGCAAAAAGAACATTCCAATAAAAGTGCACTGGAACTTCCAAAATATAAATTAAACGTTTTTAGAAATAACATACCTTTATGCCACCAGAGAGACATTATGAATATGATTTTTCAATCTCCTTCACTCAATATTTTCCAAAAATATTCAAAAGAATCTGACGAGTACGTACCTTAATATCGAGGTGCAGGATGTTGATGTGATGAAGGTAATCCAAGCCCTCAAGCAACTGCCTAATGCACGAATGCACCTGGGGTTCAAAGCATGAACATGTTGAAATGTTTCTTGCGGGGAACTCGCAAGACCTTGCAGTCCATGAGGCATTACGTGAACTTACATCAGACTCCAACAGTGCAGATTTCCGTGTAAATCTGTCAAGAATCTCCTCGTGGCATCTGAACGTGTCAATTAAGATAAACTGACCAGGATTTTTGGATTCTATTGAAAACTGGAAAAGTCACTGAAAAAAATAACAACACGGTGGGCCTGATCTACTAAAGGTTTGCATGTGATAAAACAAACTTGATAGATCGACTAAGCTCGTGCGAGGATATTTGCATCTCTTAAAAAAGAAAAATACCGAGACAGTCTATTTATGTCTGTCTTTTTGAATATGCAGAATATATTTTCATCATCAGAACACCCACAATACCAGGAGGAGTATATACAAAATTGATTATAGCGCACCCAGTGTGATTTATCAAGACTGAAACTGATCTTTGGCTGCAGTTTTGCATCTGTATTCACCATGTCTAGAAAGGACATGCGAACTGGCAGTTGCACAAAAGTAGCTTTGAGAAAAAGCCAAAGTACCTATCACAGACTATAAAAATGGGACCCATTACCTCCTTGCTTGACACTTAGCATCAAGGGTTAAAAATGGGGTTTAAATCCCCAAAATTGACTCCGGGGCGCGGTCATTGCTGCTGCCCACTGCTCTCCTCACCTCCCAGGAGGTGATCAAGGAGTCAATGGCACTTAAGCGCCATCCTAGGTGTGCTTGTCAACATATATGGACTGTAAAAATTAAAATATTCGACAGTTTGACTATTCAGCAATATCATTTCATAATTTTATATCTGCTGCTGGATGACTTAAAGGTGTTCTATTATGCAAAACCAACTTTTTTTTTAACTGTTGGCACCTATTTTTGTGTATTAAGGATATCCATAAGATCCGAAAATTTTAAATCAAACCATACAATATTATGTTAGATCCACTATGGACTGGACTATCACAATATTACAAACGTTTGTATGTTAGATCCACTATGGACTGGACTCACACAATATTATGTTAGATCCACTATGGACTGGACTCTCACAATATTATGTTAGATCCACTATGGACTGGACTCTCACACTATTATGTAAGATCCACTACGGACTGGACTCTCACACTGTTATATTAGATCCACGATGGACTGGACTGTCATGCTATTATGTTAGATCCATTATGGACTGGACTCTCACACTATTATGTTAGATCCTCTATGGACTGGACTCTCACACTATTATGTTAGATCCACTATGGACTGGACTCTCACACTATTATGTAAGATCCACTACGGACTGGACTCTCACACTGTTATATTAGATCCACTATGGACTGGACTCTCACACTATTATGTTAGATCCACTATGGACTGGACTCTCACACTATTATGTTAGATCCACTATGGACTGGACTCTCACAATATTATGTTAGATCCACTATGGACTGAACCCTCACACTATAATGTTAGATCCACTATGGACTGGACTCTCACACTATTATGTTAGATCCACTATGGACTGGACTCTCACACTATTATGTTAGATCCACTATGGGCTGGACTCTCACACTATAATGTTAGATCCACTATGGACTGGACTCTCAAAATATTATGTAAGATCCACTATGGACTGGACTCTCACACTATTATGTTAGATCCTCTATGGACTGGACTCTCACACTATTATGTTAGATCCACTATGGACTGGACCCTCACACTATTATGTTAGATCCACTATGGACTGGACTCTCACACTATAATGTTAGATCCACTATGGACTGGACTCTCAAAATATTATGTAAGATCCACTATGGACTGGACTCTCACACTATTATGTTAGATCCTCTATGGACTGGACTCTCACACTATTATGTTAGATCCTCTATGGACTGGACTCTCACACTATTATGTTAGATCCACTATGGACTGGACTCTCACACTATAATGTTAGATCCACTATGGACTGGACTCTCAAAATATTATGTTAGATCCACTACGGACTGGACTCTCACACTGTTATATTAGATCCACTATGGACTGGACTCTCACACTATTATGTTAGATCCACTATGGACTGGACTCTCACAATATTATGTTAGATCCACTATGGACTGAACTCTCACACTATAATGTTAGATCCACTATGGACTGGACTCTCACACTATTATGTTAGATCCACTATGGACTGGACTCTCACACTATTATGTTAGATCCACTATGGACTGGACTCTAACACTATTATGTCAGATCCACTATGGACTGGACTCTCACACGATTATGTTAGATCCACTTTGGACTGGACTCTCACACTATTATGTTAGATCCACTATGGACTGGACTCTCACACTATTATGTTAGATCCACAATGGACTGGACTCTCACACTATTATGTTAGATCCACTAAGGACTGGACTCTCACACTATTATGTTAGATCCACTATGGACTAGACTCTCACAATATTATGCTAGATCCACTAAGGACTGGACTCTCACACTATTATGTTAGATCCACTAAGGACTGGACTCTCACTCTATTATGTTAGATCCACTAAGGACTGGACTCTCACTCTATTATGTTAGATCCACTATGGATTGGACTTTCATGACCACTTCTGATTTTTTTATTTGTCAAATCCGATCACATTACAAAAAAAAAATCAATTTCTAATGTGAATGCAATCCGACCTGCATGCGCACATGAATACTGGTGCATTTTTAGCAATTTCAAGGATTTTATGGAATCAAAATAAACAAAGAAGTCTAAGAAGTCATTTTGCCTCTCACAATTTTACGGAATAATGATGGAAGTTTAGCGTAAGTTCCTAAAACATTATTTCGACCTGTTTTCTGCTCCGTTGTCAACTATTTATTTTATAACCATCTATTTTGGCAAATAATTATGACGCTTATCACTTTTTGAAGACGTTCTGGACAGATGAATGCGACCTGAGCGTGGTAGCATTCATATTGAGGATGCATCGCATATATATCCGATGTATTAAAAGACATAGTTTGGATATAAAAAATTTGAAAATTGCACTGTTCACTCTGACATGAAAAAATCGTAATTGACCTTGTTGTGGGGCAGACTGGCCCGTACATGCACATGCATCTTTCGCTGTTGCCATTTCTAATACAAAGTAGCGTGCAGGTTTTTTTTAACTTATATCTGTCAGTAGCTTTGTTATGAAAGCGCTAAAAACTACTACATGGCTGACAGGGAGAAGACACAGTCATAGTGGAGGCACATAGATAAGACTCCCCACAAAACGGCCCGTCCGATGGCCGGAAAGCAGTTTGAAAATGGTCTGTAGAACATAATGAATGCAAAATTTTGACAAAAAGAACCACCATTACATGTTATGTAGACCACTTGGAAGGGTTTTAAATATAGACAAAAATTATAATATAAACCTTTTAAGGGGCTGATTTAAACATTTTTATTAGGTGCATGTTGGTGTTGTATTTATTTATTTTAATTGCATTTGTTTTTCAATTTAGAAAACATAAGTATAACATATCTCCTTTAAGAAAACAAAAAATCGTGTAATGTGCGTTTTCTTGCGTTCGGATCATTCCAGACAAATAAGTGTGTAAGATAGTTTCTGGTGTCTAGATTGACATTCTATATTGCAGAAAAAGGTGTTACAGATTATAAATACGTTTTGCTTGTTCAACATTGTAAAATCCCACAGGTAGGAGCATAATAACATGAACGTGTAGGGAAATGAGTGTTTCCATGGAAACATATTGCTGATAATACACGCAAAAACCTTATTTAAATAAGGCAGTCTGCACCACATTTGCACTTGTTATTATTGTACACACAATAATAGCAATTAGTGGATCACACGCAACACACCCAGTAATACTAAATGCAATTTTATAGATTGCACATGCTGTTTAGCAGGTGTTATTCCAATATTACTAGATCAGGCCCAATGTGTATTCTTACCAGTTCAAATAATATTCATGAATTACTCATTTCACAGCATCTTCTCGTCCGAGCCGAATAAGGATACATTTCAGTGAGGATGATGACTGCATTCTTTTTCTCAAAGGCGTCATGAAAGAGGAGAACTCGTTCATGGTCCATCTTGGAGAGAAGGCTCATCTCTCGCAGAGCAGAGGTTTTCTTCTTTGCTCTTGTGGAAATGAACTTGGCAGCGTACTCCAATTTGTCTTCCTTCCGGGTCACGCGTTTTATGTAGGAAAATGCACCTCTGAGGGGGAACGACAAGGTATTTTCAACATTGAGTTTTAATGTGCTGTAAAGGTACAAGTGGTAGTTAAAATAGATGGATGGCTGTAAAGTCTATAGAATGCCGAGGAGGTGGCTCCAATCATCTGGCGGCCTGGAATTGACACCATACCGGCCCCCGAGTGTCAGTTCAAAGCATGTGAGGGAGTAAAATTTAAAAACACTAGACGGTATCATCGAGATGATCCCTGACCATAGCTTTTTTGCGATAGGTCTATAAAAACAGCTCATGTTGTAAAAGGGATGTTGCACCAATATATCTTGTTTTATTTTTAATTTATGACTAACCATTTCATGAAGTAAAACTCTTAAAGTTCATCCATCCATCCATCCATCTTCTTCCCCTTATCCGAGGTCGGGTCGCGGGGGCAGCAGCCTAAGCAGGTATGCCAGAACTTTCCTCTCCCCAGACACTTCGTCCAGCTCTTCCCGGGGGATCCCGAGGCGTTCCCAGGCCAGCCAGGAGACATAGTCTTCCCAACGTGTCCTGGGTCTTCCCCGTTGGTCGTGCCCTAATCACCTCCTGAGGGAGGCGTTCGGGTGGCATCCTGACCAGATTCCCGAACCACCTCATCTGGCTCCTCTCGATGTGGAGGAGCACCGGCTTTACTTTAAGCTCCTCCCGGATAGCAGAGCTTCTCACCCTATCTCTAAGGGAGAGCCCCGCCACACGGCGGAGGAAACTAATTTCGGCCGCTTGTACCCGTGATCTTGTCCTTTCGGTCATAACCCAGAGTTCATGACCATAGGTGAGGATGGGAACGTAGATCGACCGGTAAATTGAGAGCTTTGCCCTCCGGCTCAGGTCCTTCTTCACCACAATGGATCGATACAGCGTCCGCATTACTGAAGACGCCGCACCGATCCGCTTGTTGATCTCACGATCCACTCTTCCCTCACTTGTGAACAAGACTCCTAGGTACTTGAACTCCTCGACTTGGGGCAGGGTCTCCTGCCCAATCTGGTGATGGCACTCTACCCTTTTCCGGGCGAGAACTCATAAAGTATGGCAGATTAATTTTAACCTCCTGACAGCCAGTGTTCTTCGCAGTTCATACTTGGGTTTTGCATAACAGGGGTTCATTTTTTCTAGGATGAGAATCAGCACCTTCAAGTCTGAGTCCGGAAAAGAGTTGAGAACTATGTTCGAGTTGGGGATGAGATCCCGTAACAAATCAAGGATTTCAAGTACATCGGGGTCTTGTTCACGAGTGAGGGTAGACCGGATTGTGAGTTCAACAAGCGGATCGGTGGGGTGTCGGCATTGATGCGGACTCTGCATTGGCCCATTGTGGTGAAGAAGGAGCTAACCCAGAAGGCAAAGCTTTCAATTTACCAATCGATATACGTTCTTATCCTCACCTATGGACATGAGCTTTGAATTGGGACCGAAAGGACAAGATACTGTAGCTCGTACAAGCGACCAAAATCAGTTTCCTCCTTAGGGTGGCAGGGATTTCCCATAGATATGGGGTGAAAAGCTCTGTCATTCCAGAGGACCTCACAAAAAAAGGTTGCTGCTCTTCCAAATCTAGAGGTTTCAGTTGAGGTGGTCTGGGTATCTGGTTAGGATGCTCCCCGGACGCCTTCCTGGGGAGGTACTCACGGCACGTCCAACCGGTAGAACGCCACGGGGAGGACCCAAGACTCATTGGAGAGAGTATGTCTGCCCTGGGAACGCCTTGAGATCCCCCGGAACGAGATGGTTGAAGTCCGGGCTTTTCTGCGACCCTTCCCCGGGTAGAAATAAAGAGGATGGATGTATGGGGTAATATTTTTCCGAAATGTGTTATTTCAATAGTCCACTGCAAAGGATGAGGGTCTCAAAATACGAACAAAGGTGAATAGAGAAGTCCACCTCGCCGGCTCTTAGCTTTCTTGAAATGCGGCCCCCAGAACAGTTGAATAGCCATGGTCTATATGAAATAGTAGGGTGGTTCCCATAAAGACATGGATTCTGTAGCTATATACAAACCCCATTTCCATATGAGTTGGGAAATTGTGTTAGATGTAAATGTAAACGGAATACAATGATTTGCAAATCCTTTTCAACCCATATTCAATTGAATGAACTACAAAGACAAGACATTTGATGTTCAAACTCATAAACTTTTTTTTTTTTTTTGCAAATAATAATTAACTTAGAATTTCATGACTGCAACACGTGCGAATGTATTTGGGAAAGGGCATGTTCACCACTGTGTTACATCACCTTTTCATTTAACAACACTCAATAAACGTTTGGGAACTGAGGAAACTAATTGTTGAAGCTTTGAAAGTGGAGTTCTTTCCCATTCTCGTTTTATGTAAAGCTTCAGTCGTTCAACAGTCCGGGGTCTCCGCTGTCGTATTTTACGCTTCATAATGTGCCACACATTTTCAATGGGTGACAACTCTGGACTGCAGGTGGGCCAGGAAAGTACCCGCACTCTTTTTTTACGAAGCCACGCTGTTGTAACACTTGTCTTGCTGAAATAAGCAGGGGCGTCCATGATAACGTTGCTTGGATGACAACATATGTTGCTCCAAAATCTGTATGGACCTTTCAGCATTAATGGTGCCTTCACAGATGTGTAAGTTACCCATGCCTTGGACACTAATACACCCCCATACCATCACAGATGCTGACTTTTGAACTTTGTGACTATAACAATCTGAATGGTTATTTTCCTCTTTGTTCTGGAGGACACCACGTCCTCTGTTTCCAAATATAATTTGAAATGTGGACTCGTCAGACCACAGAACACCTTTCAACTTTGCATCAGTCTATCTTAGATGAGCTCGGGCCCAGTCAAGCCGGCGGCGTTTCAGGATATTGTTGATAAATGAGTTTGGCTTTGCATTGTAGAGTTTTAACCTGCACTTACAGATGTAGCGACCAACTGTAGTTACTGACAGTGGTTTTATGAAGTGTCCCTGAGCCGATGTGGTGATATCCTTTACACACTGATGTCGGTTTTTGTTGCAGTACCGCTTGAGGGATCAAAAGTCCGTAATATCATCGCCTACGTGCAGTGATTTCTCCAGATTATTTGAACTTTTTGATGATTTTACGGACCGTAGATGGTAAAATCCCTAAATTCCTTGCACTAGCTCGTTGAGAAATGTTGTTCTAAAACTGTTCGACAATTTGTTTACAAAGTGGTGACCCTCGCCCCATCCTTGTTTGTGAATTACTTAGCATTTCATGGAAGCTGCTTTTATACCCAATCATGGCACCCAACTGTTCCCAATTAGCCTGCACACCTGTGGGTTGTTCCAAATAAGTGTTTGATGAGCATTCCTCAACTTAATTTGTATTTATTTCCACCTTTCCCAACTTCTTTGTCACGTGTTGCTGGCATCAAATTCTAAAGTTAATAATTATTTGCAGAAAAAAAAAATGTTTATCAGTTTGAACATCAAATATGTTGTCTTTGTAGCATATTCAACTGAATAGGGGTTGAAAATGATTTGCAAATCATTGTATTCCGTTTATATTTACATCTAACACAATTTCCCAACTCATATGGAAACGGGGTTTGTACTCAAAGGTCTGCAGGTTCAACCCAAAATACCTTACCTTCCAATTTCCTTGTGAATATCATACTGGTCAGTCAGTCTTCGGAGTTTCCTCAAGATCGTCTCCTCGTCTTCCATTGGCTCCTCTTTGTTTAAAGCTATATGAGCATAGTAGGTCGATTTGTTATGATATACATGAGTATAAATGTATAATTTTATGGAGTATTGCCACTCGAGTTATTGTCTCACCTTCATGAACTGTGAGCTCAGCTTTGCAGGACACAGAACCTGCCAAGTTCCTTGCGGTGCAGGTGTAGACGCCAGAGTCTCCTTGACAAGCGTTGAGGACCAACAGGGAACATTCGTTATCATCGTACACAAACGTGTAATGACTGCCCTCGGACAGGAGGGCGTCATTCTGTGGGGGTCGAAAAGCGCAGCAAATGAAACTATACCAAGTCTTTGGGAATGCACTCAGCATATGGATACAAACCTTGAACCAGAGAATGTCAGGAACTGGTCTGCCCTCCACGACCACAGCAAAGCGAGGGGTCTCACCACAACACACGTCGATATCCTCCATTATGGTTTCAAATGTCGGGGGAGCTGTGGACGGTTGCAGGACTGAGACGGACAGAACGAGAACAACAGATGTGGAGTGGCGGTGCTTACCTGCCATTTCCACAGTAAAGGTGCAGCTATCACTCCCATACTTGTTGGAGGCCACAAACATCATTTCTCCAATGTCAGCACTCTTTACTTTTATCAGCTTCAGCGTATGCTGGTCATCGTCCGGCATTGCCATCTCGTGTACACCTGCCTTGTTGTCCAAAACCGCTCCATTCCTAAAGACAGACAACAGTTTTTTGTTTTATACTCAAATCTATGTTCCATTGTAAGTTTGACAGCAATGCAAATTGAAAACTACAAGTTTCGAGCTGTGTGCCGATACCACTTTTTCACTTCTGATTCGATACACATATTGGAACCTTAAGAGTTGACCGTGTCCAGATATAAAATCAATATGATATCAGCAGGAATCATAGTACAAAAACCAAAACAAGCGAAGTTGGCATGTTGGGTGATTCGTAAATAAAAACACAATACAATAGCCTTTAAATAGACCTCCTTTTTAGACCAGTTGATCTGCCGCTTCTTTTCTTTCTCCTATGTCCCCCCCTCCCTTGTGGAGGGGGTCCGGTCCGATGACCATGGATGAAGTACTGGCTGTCCAGAGTCGAGACCCAGGATGGACCGCTCGCCTGTATCGGTTGGGGACATCTCTACGCTGCTGATCCGCCTCCGCTTGAGATGGTTTCCTGTGGACGGGACTCTCGCTGCTGTCTAGGATCCGCTTGAACTGAACTCTCGCGTCTGTGTTGGAGCCACTATGGATTGAACTTTCACAGTATCATGTTAGACCCGCTCGACATCCATTGCTTTCGGTCCCCTAGAGGGGGGGGGGGGGGGTTGCCCACATCTGAGGTCCTCTCCAAGGTTTCTCATAGTCAGCATTGTCACTGGCGTCCCACTGGATGTGAATTCTCCCTGCCCACTGGGCGTGAGTTTTCCTTGCCCTTTTGTGGGTTCTTCCGAGGATGTTGTAGCCGTAATGATTTGTGCAGTCCTTTGAGACATTTGTGATTTGGGGCTATATAAATAAACATTGATTGATTGATTGAATGATTTGCAGATCCTTTTCAACTTATATTCAATTGAATTTAAAGTTTGAAATGAGAAACGTATTTTTTTTTGTTGCAAATAATCATTAACTTAGAATTTAATGG